>NW_014333653.1:270201-279842 GCF_000341935.2 Cephus cinctus | reverse complement strand
TTTTATTTTTTTTTTTTTTTTTTTTTTTTTTTCATAACAACGGAAAGGCAAAAGGAGTAAGGGAAGAAAAGGAGATAAAAAAAAAGTACCATCGGAAATATTTGTTGTCCGTTAAAATTGGTTTCTCACGGTCTCATACGTTGACACGGTGGGGGACGCGTAAGTCAGCAGTCACGTGTCAAAGGCTAATGGTGGGAAGGGGAGGAGGAGGGAGGTAGGTGTGACGAATATTTTCAAAATTTCACTCCCACCTCAAAAACCCCCTTACACGACTAGGCTCTAGGTTTACTCTTGAAAAAAGAAAAAAAAAAAAAAATACGATTCAGGATTATTTATCGTGTTAACTCTATCGAGAAAATCGCCATTTCGCTTAGTTCGATAAACACGGCCGGGTAGAAGAGAATCGGCCGAGGCTACCAACGCCATTTTCCTACGACGTTATTTTTTTCTTCTCTCTCTCTCTATATATATATATATCAATGTATATATATATATATATATATGCTCCCATTTCTTTCCCTCGTATAATGCTATCGATACTTTGCGCCTAACATCCTCGACCGGTAACGCCATTCGTGCCCTGAATATAATAAACTACTACGAACAATATCCCGCGGGTCCATTTATCCTACCAACAAGCACAAAAAACGGATCCGATGAGCGTTGCATAAATTTCGTCTGAGGGGCCTCTGCCTATTCCGGCATTTTAATCTTTTCTCCCCCATTCGCTTGGCATACTTTCAAGATTATAACCGATAACGTCTAACCCTATCGCAGTAACGTTAACAAACGGTAAATGCATGCAGCGCTACAAGATCTATCCCTAGCTCTCTAGACGTTTACTTCGAAACGCCAGTGACGTCACGTCGCCAATACGTCATCCCTGATCTTTCAAACGTCCTCTACACTCTTCTCGCTCGCCGCACTCACCCGGGGGACACCAGCTGATTATTCCATGGAAAGTCCCATAAAGCCATTGGGACTGATTCTGTACAATACTAAGAGTCCAAGAACTGATCTTGCTTACACGACTCTTGCCATCGTCTTTTATCAATGTCTTCCGCCCCCGTCTCCTCGCGGATGGCTTCTATAGAATAATCAGCTTCGCCACCAGGTCCAAAACTCCTTGTTCGACCGACGAGCCGGGCATTAACGAGGCTTCCCGACAACGAAGTCCCGTTTTATTTCCTACGTTTTTCGAACCAGTTGCCTAATGCGTATTTCAATTTTTTTTTTTACGTTTCAAAGTAGCGTTGTGGTGTGTGTGTGTGTGTGTGTGTGTGTGTCTGATTGCATAATATAATTTTTGATAAATTATTTACCGCACATGTATACGTAAACAATTACCGTATATACATATACGTAAGGTGTAGTAGTCAGGGCGTGAGAGGAGACTGTATTTTTTTCATATTAACGTGTCGTGTTTATAAAACCTGCGTAGGCTGCTGCGCCGGTGTCGGGACAGGACCAGCAGCTGATGCGGGTGGCCCGATGGGCCCGAGATCTCCAGCTCCGCTCGATGTCCCAGCTGGCGTCGCGACGCCCATCGCCGATGCTGTTTTCATGAAGAACTTCTCCAGCTTCACTATTATGTGCTTGCCGTAGGTATATTTGCGCAGGCTCGTCAGGTGAGGTCGTATCTTGTGCATGAGCACCTTGCGCTGGGCTGGCTCCGCCACGTCTATCATCTTCTGCACCACGTAGTTGGCGTACTGATCCTTCATCATGACGTTCAGTGCGCTGAGCAGAAGAACCGATACAGGCGTTAGATTAATTTCAATTATTTTTGTACAAATAAGATTGTTCCGATCCGAAAGTAAATTTGTTACTTTACCTTGACATTAAGTAATTACATTATTCCGTGAAAATTTTTCAAATATCAAAACCAACTCACTTGTCATTGAAGCCGCAAACTTCCTCGATCAGGACGGCTCGTTCCTGCCTCGTAGCGTGCGTCACGCATTTCTCCACCACGTTGCTTGCAAACTTGTGCTGCGAAAGGGCAAGCACCTTGCCTCTGACACTGCTGATCAACTGAGCCTTGTCCTCGGGTTTACCGTGCTCTGTTAGAACAGTATGAATTCGGCTATAGTATGAGGTAGGGTGACGGGGTTGTTATACATGTATAATAATTAGGTGACTGGGGAGCCGGGGGGGATAAGGGGTGGGTGGGTAGGTATAGTGCTCACCAAGTACGTGCTGAATTACGTAGTTGCCATATTGATCCTGAATAAGCTGATCCGTCGCTGTATGAAGTTCCTGTAATATTCCCTGAGTCTGCTCTGGGGTGCAATGTTCCAGTATACGCTGGATTACTCGACACCCGTAAGGATGGGTACTCAGGGAATATACCTGACCGGCGAATGCACCGATGACGAATTGTAACGCTCTAGGCTCTACGCATTCAATACATTTCTGAACCACGTGGTTGCCATTCTGATCCTTGACACACTTCAGCACGTGTCCATCGAGCTCCCTCACGATCTCCTGCTGCTGTTCCGGCCCGATAGATTCCAGGGCCTTCTGGATTACCCGGCAGCCGTACATCTGCAGGGCTAGTGGAAGAACGTGTCCGCGAACCTGCGAGCGAGAAAGTAGATAATACTTAGTAACGTAAAAGAGAAACAGTCCCGAATGCTGGAGAGAAGAAATTTTTTCAGTGCTAATAGAACGCTAATCACAAAAGTCAGCTGACACGCATGATTATCATCATGTATTCTAGAATGAACTATGGTAGCATGATTTTGTGATGTGACGTGTACCTTTTGGGCCAAGGTAGATTTCTGCTCAGGTGTACCAAACTCGAAGAATTTCTGTATAACGTAATTTCCAAACACGTCTGTCATGAGATTGTAAGCCGAAGCAAGTATTTCTTGAAAGACCAATTGTTTCTCGCTGGTCGAGGCACGCTCTAGTTTCTGCTGAATGAATCGGGAGCCATGTTGATCCTGGCTGAACTCGACGATGTGATTGGCAAGATCACGTAGTTGAAGACTGGGGAATCTGTCAAAGAAAAAAAAATTAAGAATAAATATCCGTGCTATTGATTCTTCTATATTAAGGTTTCACGGATAAAGGATGTACCGATTGTTTCTAAAGTCTTCCAGTAGACGTGATCTTCCTCCTGCACCCTTGTCACCGACTCCGCCAGCAGCTCCTCCGCGTGCAGGTTTACCCACCAGATTCGGGAACAAGGAAGTACTTGAACCAAAGACTCCATTAGCTGTCAGTGGCGGTACGGCGCTCGCCCTGAACTTTGCTTCTGCCCCAGGTGCAGCTGATACACGGTTTGCACCGCCAACCAGACCGCCCAGTGAACCGCCAAGAGTCGGCGGAGGTGTCAAGGAGAGTCCCAGAGGACTGGGAGAAGCTGTCACTGTACCTATGAAAATGATAATTCTCTCGTTACACTGAGTATATGCGTATAAAATTTTAATAAGGTCATACACTATATACGTTCCAGGTATCTCATGAAACCTACAGTGTGTTCCCGGAATGACAAGCAATTCAAAGGCTGGATTTAATATATAAGCAAGAGTCTATTTCTCGAGAAGAGTAATGACTGGTAACATTGCAAAACGACCTGACAATTCATTACAAGACGTTTCGGATGATTAAGCGTGCTTCCTCGCATTAAACGACGCACCAAGCGGACGAAGCAACAACTAAAGTCCTACGAACGGCGTTCAGACAATTAAGAAATTTGACAAGCACATCCAAACTGGATATCCCTGTAGAACTAAGCATGAGTCGTCGCATACCAGTTGTCCTTGCCACGCTTACCGAGAACACGGCGAAGGACACGTAGCCGTTCTAAGTACACGTCCTGAATAAATTCCCAGGCACACTCGACAATCTCACTTATAAAGGCATCAGCGGCGATGCTTACCTAGAGCTCCGTAGCTCTGCGGCCACTTGGCCCTGCTGTATTCTAAGCTGGGACTGAAGGCTGAGGTGTTCCTGTCGAAAGAGTCTCTTCTCCCAGTGGATGAAGCGCCCAAGCCAAGACCTGCGATCAGAGAAGAATCAATTGCAATTGCGATAAGGATCGATGAGCGAACCTTGGGAACGAGAGGCATTTTAAAAAAAAAGAATGACCAAGATATACAAGAGAGGAAAAAAAAAGAAAACATAATAACGATTCGCACGCTTGGTACAGACTAGGCATTCAGAGAGTTATTATTCATAGAAAAGCATGCGTGAATGATACAGAGGATGGTACAAGGTGTACAATAAACAAGGTGTCTCCTGGTTGCTGGCTGAAGCCGGATCGTTCAGCAAACTGGCCCTGCTTTGTGTTCCCTGGTTTTTATAATCAGACTCGGGGGACCCGGATAGGACCTCAGGGATAAGGAACGGGAAGAGGTGTACCTGTGCTCTGTAGCTGGGCCGGCGAACCTAGTGCCCCTAGAGGCGAGCCTCCGTAGCCCAGGGCAGCCAAACCTGCTGCCAGTCCTGATCCCTGTTGCTGAGCCTGCTGCACAGCAACCGCCTGAGCCTGTGCAACCACTGCCGCTGCACTGCACGCCGCCAGACCTGCACCGAAAGCCCGCAACCCACACACGTACTTAGTATTTGGGTTCGATTAGCAGCTGGTTACGAGAGCCTTACACCAAATTATGCGGTCTAATAATATATATATAATGTCCAGCCGCTCTCCTCTCTTTCTCTCCTTATAGCAACAGCTGCGAAGGAGACACGCGCGAGCACATTCACATTCTTATAGACTGATCCATGTACGTATATACAGGCTGTTCCGAAACTACCTGACCCGGTGGGTATCGCGGTGTTCGGGAGGCTTCACTGATCACGAAAATGACCTTTTTGTCTGGAAGGTCATAGTTTTTAAATGGGAGCAGGTCAAAGTTGACCAATCAGATGGAGACGTCAAGAGAAAACGTAGGCACCTACGGGCTCTGAGTTTTCTTCTCTGGCTTTGTTTCTCGGTGGCTTGTTTCTTGTTTCCAATAGGCATGTCTTCGGCTGACGTCATCCTGCCGGAAGCCACCGAGAAAGAAAAGCGAGGGAAGAAAACTCAGAGTTCGCAGGTGCCTACGTTTCTCTTGACGCCTCCCTCTGATTGGTCAACTTTGACCTGCTCCCATTTAAAAACTATGACCTTTCGGACAAAAAGGTCATTTTCGTGATCAGTGAAGCCTCCCGAACACCGCCATACCCAACGGGTCAGGTAGTTTCGGAACACCCTGTATATATACTATACATACTGCATATGTAAATATTTATAGATCAATACATATATAGGTAAACAGATTATGGACAGATTAGATGTATGGAGAACGGATACATACATGGTAAACGTGGGATAAATTCCTTATTCAGTGTTTTAGTCACAAGGTTAAAAAAAAATGCATGAGGTCTGATGAGAAGAGATTATTCTATGTATGTACAAAGGGTTGTCGAATTAACGAATAGAGATATAAAACACAGTTGCTAGGAGACTGGTACCAGATGATATCAGAGTACGACAGCAACGTGTCACCGGAAGATGATCTTCCGGTACATCCGGTCAGACTTACCTAGACATTCGCCAGGTGTGGCGTTACTGTGAGACGTTGGGGTTGGTTGTGAGTAGAGACTGGGTGGTGGAGGTGCCGGTGGTCCTGGGGGTGGTTGCGAAGGTGCCCTATTCACCAGAACAGGTGCTGGACTCACCAACCTCATTGGGGTCGCTGCTGATCCCAACCCACGTACACCACCCATCACTATTGAACCATTTTGATCGTAGTATGCTGGTATGACCTGGTACTGACCCTGAACCTGGATGCAAGAAACAAACAAAAATTGACAACTATCCTCCAAGAACGAAAATCACATATAACCACCAGTTCCAAGTGAACTTCCGGTACGTACAGTCTGTGCCAAGTTATTAGCAGTGTCCTGAGCAGCGGCAGCTGCGGCTGCAGCCGAAGACGGTGTCAGGGGTCTCCTAGGAGGTGGCGGTGCTGCAGCCTGTGGCGGTGCCTGAGGCAGCAGCCCGGCCGGATATACCCAAGGACCGACCCCATAGTACTGAGGAACGACCGGTGGCGCTCCGGTTATCAGAGCACCCACGTATGGTTCCTGTCCGCTGATAACGGTGTAGGGCGCAGTGGGAAAGTTCTGCTGTTGTTGCTGTTGCTGTTGGGCCTGAGAGGCTGCCAGATACTGTTGCTGCTGTTGCTGCTGCTGCTGCTGTAGCAGCTGAAGTTGCTGCGGCGTCGCACCTTGTGGCTGACTGCGAAACAGTTGCTGAAACAATACGAGGACAAACTTTAGTCACTTTCGCAGCATCCCCATAACAGAAAACAACCTCACTTCGACGGTCCAACCCGAAACTTCAATATCAAAAATCAAAATCGATCCCAAACTCTTTCCACGAAAAACCAGGATAACCAGGGTAGAGACAAAAAGCTTCGCTCGACTTGGCCGCAAGGTGTTCGGGTCGTCGAACCCCCCACGTAGGACGTTCACCGTAGAGTCCAAAGCGTTAGCCTCAGTCTCTACCTTACCGACCGGTCGCGTCTCATACAACAGAGTCCAGACTTTAATTGACCGTCAACCCGTAGCCACGGTTTGGCGCGTACCAACTACGTGATTCAAAATGCACGGTCAATTCCTGAGCTCATGGCCGCGGGTTACGCATCAGGTACAAAGAGTCTACAGTTAAGTCATACACCATGCTATAACCAGGTACCCTATCTCTCTCCCTCTCATTAAATCAAGAATCAGATCAGATAAGTATCGAAGCATACAATAACCAACCGACACGAGATCTCAGTGTCTCCGTAAGTAAAATCAAAAGCAATCAGGAAGGCGAATACCGGAAGTGGTACCAACAGTATAAAATATTTTTATACGCTAATTAAACGTACAAGTGAACACGGGTTAGAATCCCAATGGCGGTTAATGAACTCGATTCTGTACTGGGGATAGAGAGAGAGAAAGAGAGAGGTTGACGAGAGAGAACAATGCTCGGAGGACTTTTTAAGCCACCTGGTCTTCAACCGTAGAAAGACCTTCGACCTTGAGCGCGGTCAAGAGCATTAAGGAAACCATTGTTCTGTTACGCGAAGCGTACTACTCTTTCTAGCCCTCTTTATACGAGTATAGAGTTCGCTCTACGATGATCATAGAGTTACATTGTACGGAGTATAGCTATACCCGTGTAAACAACCGACAGTCTGGTTCAAGGATACACAAAGTAACGCGTATAGATATATATTAAATACGAATGGGTATATCGGCAAGGCGGATTTTTAATTTGCGACAATTTTTCATCCTACACAATTTTTGGTAGTTCACGGTATGGCCGCGGATTACTGAAACGTCGCGCAACGTCCAACGCTTTTTACACCATCCGTTCCACTTGTCGCTCCTTGAGTTTTAGTTTTTTTTTTCTTTTCTTTTCCCTGATATTATATTGGATTCTCTCTCTCCGTGACATCACTTTATTCGTATGTCCGTCTCTCTCAATCTTTCTCCACTGCCAGATACACGTCTATCGTCACGTCGTTTCTCCGTTAGAAAGTTTTGCGGCTCCCGACGGTTTCCCTTGTGTCGCAACTAGCCGCAACTTGTGACTATTGTTTGTCGTCTTTTTGGTTTTTTTTTTTTTTTTTTTTTTTTTTTTTTTTCCAGGGTTGAAGCCAGGAGACGCCGGCTCGGGTAGATCGACAGAGGCAATACCGGAAGCGAAGTTCCGTGAAACAAAAGTATTTTCTAGGGAAACGAAGAGGATGAAGAAATCTTTGAAAAAAAAGAAAAAAAAAATCAATGTACGGAGAATCGAATGAGCACCTCGGGATTGGTCAGAAAGGTTAGCAGGAGGGGAGGTCAGGGGGTTCCTGGAAGACTGTACAGGCTGAGTCATTGCAGTACGTAAGGCTTCCGTTGGCGATTTAAATCCGCCAGGTCGTATAGCGGAAGAATCAATTTTCATTGGTCGGTCAAGAAGGTTCCATCGGTAACGACCAATCGGATTCGTTTGTCACTTCTAACCTCTCTCGCAGTCTGCTGTTATTCTGGTGGTTTAAAATTACGTAGGGTGATTACGTCACTTTTCTACCGACGGTAAATCGTGTAGGTTACAGAATACATCGCTTCGATTGGCTCTGTCCTTGTCCTATACCTATGCGATCGTAAGATTAATCGATCCGTGATCGACGAAGAGAGATCTTTCAGATTGTTTCAGCATCCACTCTCCCGATACCGACACTCCGTGTCGTTGGCGTCTCCACTTGCCTAATTGCGGACAGCCTCACGAAGTGTCTACGAGAAAGCTGAAAATTGCCGTGCGATTTCCAGCTGGCTGATCGCGGCTGCCCAGAGGCGTAACTAGGGGGGGCACTGACAATACGAAGTAAAAAGGGAAAAAAAGAAGATCCCCCCCGAGCTCCGACCAATCCAAATAAGACGAATAGCACATTTAACGAAGGATCAGATAAAATTTGAAAATCATGAGAAAAATTGAATTTTTTGTGAAAAAAAAAAAAAAATTTTATGTACCACGATAGCGCGTGATAACAGCAAAAGAACGTTCTCGTGAAATTTCCAAGTTGAACGAGTAGCCACATCGATGGTCCGGGGCCCAGTCGTTGGTATAAGGCCCAAAAAGAGATCAGTCAAAAAAAAAAATAAATGGCCACTATAAAATACAAGCTTACGAGGTAACACATAAAGGTATTTTCTAAATTACCTGAGGCCCCTTCTAGAGTGGCCGGCCATTTTGAAAGTAATCCCGCGTCCCTGGGCCTTACCGTGCACGCCTCGACGTGCAACTATCAGGCCCCTACCGCGGGCGAGCCGTGATCTCAGAGAATGGTTACATGCCGGTAAGAGCGTACACTCGGACTTAGGAAGGAAGACAAGTCCCAATCTGGACACGAGAGACGTCGACTACGAGGATGCTTTTTGGGGCCTGAAATCACGTACGCGGGGGGCCCCCGTCGGTCTTAATGGGGCCTCCCGAGACGCGACAAAAAGAGAAGCCAAACGTAAACACGTAAGACGTAAAAGAAAGAACCCGAGAAAGGAACAGTGCGCCAAGAAGAAAGCCCGTTACTTAACCGCGTCCGAGGACCGTTAGCTCACCTGGCTGGTTGACTGGCTGAGCCGGGACGACTGGCTGGTGGACTGTGGCTCGGCTGTGCTCCTTGCGTGCACGGAATATATAGGCTGTATCAAAAGTCCATTGGAAACGGTATAGCGACCCGAAAGAGTTTACAGCCAGTAGAGAAAATCGGCGACTCCGATACTTAATGAGGAAGTACGTGAATACCTCTTACTCTGCTGGTTTACTGCTCAAAAATACAATCTACGGACACCGAGAGTCCCGAAGTTCTCTGTATGCTCGTGTAGAAATTTCGGAGAGAAGGAAGAAAAAAAAGAAAAATGGCCGACGATCTACTTTTATAATACCACAACACATACTGGTACCTACTTTCTACCTAGACCATGTATATTCAAGCTCTCCGAGCACCGCGCACGAGATATTCAGTGTCCGCCGTTTACTTTTGGCTCCGGCATTTAAAGAGCATTAACCATACGTTATTGTATACGCCATATTGAAAACCGGTTATCGACGCTTAAACGTCCGAGCCACCAAGGACCCCGTGTCGAACTCTACATTGTGTACGGGGGGC
>NW_014333653.1:269540-270112 GCF_000341935.2 Cephus cinctus | reverse complement strand
GGGGGGGGGGGGGGGGGGGGGGGGGGGGGGGGGGCGTGAGACGGTGGTACCGGCTCACGACGTACTTACGTACCGAGAGCAGCAACAATGACTCCCCCCCGTCGTAAATGTGAAATCGAGAGGAAAAAAATTTGATGAAGAGTGGGAGGGGGGGTAAGAAAATACTCTATAATGCATATACAAAGAAAAAAAAAAAAATGCTATCCCGCAAAGAGACTCCATGGTTAAAACAAAAGGCCATTGTCATCTCATCCGCCGGTCGTCTCTGGGCTTTTCCCGTTAGACGTTAGCCTAGTTGGAAAATTCAATTAAATAAACCGGACCGGATACTCGACTCCAACCCGTATTCCATATCCCCTCTGGTTTCGAGCTCCAAGGGCGCACGGATGCGCCTTACATCCTCATCGGCCCCTACTTTATTCCCGGCTGCCAGTAGAATCAACCCGGGACTGGTCAGACATCGTGTACTGCAGTGGCGCATAGACCCGGGGGCTCCGGTCACCGTGGAATTTCTCATGGTCCCGCAGTAGCTGCGTGACGGGTATTGTTTATCCCCCCCCCCCCCCCCCCCC
>NW_014333653.1:269166-269434 GCF_000341935.2 Cephus cinctus | reverse complement strand
ACCCGGTCAGATTAAGGGTTGGTTTTTCGCGTCGCATGATAAGAACCAGGCCGCACCTTGATACCGGATACCCAGCGGGGCTGTAGTTGCCAGAGAAAAAGAGGGACTTTGGAGGAGGGGGGTAACGAAAGAGAAGCAAGGGGAGGTCGATAGGAGCTTTTAGCCAAATGACGCGGATTTTATTATTGGATGGCCTTTAAGGGTGCGTCCGCGGTAATGGGCTGCCATGCGGCCGCACCTTACACCAGGGGAAAGAGGGGAAGGGGGG
>NW_014333653.1:268841-269008 GCF_000341935.2 Cephus cinctus | reverse complement strand
CTATAAGTTCAAAGGGCGCCCAACAGACCCACCGAAACGAATTCGGCAGCGTCACTGCAGGGCGATGACGTCATATAAATTTTTCAAAAATTTTCACAAGGGTTGACCACGGCCGATTGCGCAATACACCGGCAGAAAGGGGATGAGGATACCTGAATTTATTCGTC
>NW_014333653.1:265607-268033 GCF_000341935.2 Cephus cinctus | reverse complement strand
TATATATATATATATATATATATATATATATATATATATATATATATATATATATATATATATATATAATACACGTACAAAGTAAAAAATAAACCCAGCTCTTCAAACTAATATTATGTCCTGTATGTCAGCACTCTCTTATAGTGTATATATATATATATACGTCTATCAGATAACATCGAACCCGATAACATATCGACTGGCAATAAGTCGCAAGGATAGACCGGACATTTTGTAATTTCCTACACGACAGTGAAAAACCTTCGGTCCTCTTACCAGGGGCTACTATGCAGGGTATAAGGTTAGGTCGTCCAAGGAGAAGCTTAGAAATCCTAACCTAACCCCTCCGGCAGACACAGGCCAAGTATATTCCTGGGCGAGGCTAATGGGCCGAAAACCCTTCAACGTGCCGATACAGTAGACAGAGAGTGACTGTATATAGGTGATGCGCGCGAGAGAGAGAGAGAGAGAGAGAGATAGGGGGGGTTAATAAAGTATATACATATTAACATAGCGTAGAAGGTGCAGCAGCCAGGAGTTTATATAGAACGGATCAATTGGCAGGATGATAGAAGGAGGTGACCATCCGTCCAGGTATATGAAGTTGGCTACAATCGAGTCATGGCGTCGTTACTCGTTGGACTTTTAGTTTAGGATTTTAATACTCCCGAGAGAGTGAGAGCGAGAGAGAGAGAGAGAGAACGAGTGAAAATGAGGGGTTGAATTTGACCTTTATTAAATGCTATGACCTTTCTGAGTCCTGATTGCGCCTCATGGAAGTCCTATCGTATTCATGCCTCCCCCCTCCCAAACCCACCATAGGCTCGTCTCTTCGTTCTCCCCCTCGCCGAGAAATAGTCACTTCAAAGTCAGGCTCCCGTCGAGCCCACGCGAACCCCCAAGTGAAATATTCAAAAGTCCCGCCAAAGCAAGACACCTCAAAATGGCGTCTACGGCCCCTCGTAATACGCGAGCCATTGTTCGGCGAAGAACCGCGTAACGTCGACACCTGTATTATTTTCCATAAAGAGGGAGAGAGGGGAGGCAGAGAGCGCGAGAGGGGAAGCTAGGTAGCGCTTAGGACAACATCAGGCGGGGAGAAAGGATGAAGGAGGTTGAGGAGACCACCCCCCCACTCACCCACCCGTCAAGTCGGGAAAGCAAAGACAAAAGAGAAAGAGAGAGAGAGAGAGAGAGAGAGAGAGAGAGAGAGAGAGAGAGAGAGAGAGAGAGAGAATGAGGGGTTAGGATGAGAAAGACGAGCCAGGAAGCTCTGCGTGGGTATCGCGTAGCATCACACGACATGAAATCACATCACATACGACATTTACGAAGGAGAGAGAGAGAGAGAGAGAGAGAGAGAGAGATAGAGAGAGAAAGAGAGAGAGAGAGCAGAGAATATATGGCGGAGGTCGGTACCAACCTTAAGCCTTGTACACATGTACCATCTGACTTCTGGCCTCCGCCTTCGGACTGAACCATCGACGTACGCGAATACGATCGATTCGTAGAAACGTTGCCAGGAGAAATGAAAATGAAAAAGAAAAAAAATATATTCCAACTTTAGATAATACCCAAAAATCGTTCAGCACCCGTCGCCTTGACAACCATACGTTATATGTACCACGCGTGTGAAACGCAGGATGAAAAAAAAAAAAAAAAACAATGCCCGTATATCGTAGCAAAGGATGCGCCGAGAAAGCGCGGCAAAATTTGAATCTCCCGCCATTCAAGTCCGCGCGGTTATTCCGGAGATACGACGTAGTTAAAGCCTTCGCGCGCCGTAACGGTGAATTTATTTCGACGAGTGTACCGGGCGAACGTTAACGAGCGAACGGTACCGTTTCTCGTAAGTGCGCGAACACAGTACCGTACTGAGTGATACGACTCTGACTTGTCGGAAGACAGTCAATTAATTATTACCTATTTATTTATCGGCGGTGCCTCGGAGTCTCCGGCCTATGAAAGCATTCAAATGAACTGGGCAAATACAGGAAGCTAAGCTGACGACTGGACGATCCTGTTGACTTGCACGAGAATGCTAATTATATATGTATATGTGTGTGTATATATATCAAAGTTGGTAGTATCGATCAATCGAACGATAAGTATCGACGAAAAATAAGTATTTTACCAAGAAATCGATACGATCGACAAGCGAAAAAAAAAAAAATGAAAATGGAATTTACTTGCTTCTTTTCGAGCATCGTACGATATCCGTCTCACTCTTACTCGGTGCGAGCGGCATAAGTCCATCTCCCTCGCACTCGCGTACGGTATAGGAAATAAAAAAATTCTAATACGCAGACCTTCCACAAATCCTCAGTGCCCGGCATGCACTTTGCGAGTTAGAAAATATACACGAGGTCTCGAGTCCTACTATGCTTCTTCACGCAATTATCAATCCTGATATCTCTGTGTGTACT
>NW_014333653.1:264969-265423 GCF_000341935.2 Cephus cinctus | reverse complement strand
GGTTCTGGTTGGAACAAGAAATACGTATATATATATATATGTCGACTAGACTTTACTAGCACGGAGCAGCGATTCGCAGTGCCGTAGCAAGTGGTTTTATTCCCTCGTTCCGCAGCGATTGAATATTTTACGAATTCTCAGGGCTGTTTTTTTCTTTCTTTCAGCTACTGGCTCCCGTTCGATCGAAACAATCCAGCAGGTCGGGCGTATATTCACAGTGAGCGAGAGAGAGAGAGAGATAGATAGATAGAAAAATAATATCCAGCCAAATATCTCCCCTCTCCCGGTGTTATACGGTTTCATTTTAGCCAGCGTGAAAATTACAGACTTTCCAACTTTCCCGACGCTCACGGAAGGAATAGAGAAGCGAGGTCAGAGAGGAGAATGTACGAGGGAAAGAAAAGGAAGAAAAAAGAGAGAGAGAGAGAGAGAGAGAGAGAGAGAGAGAGAGAGA
>NW_014333653.1:264471-264814 GCF_000341935.2 Cephus cinctus | reverse complement strand
ACCCATTCCCCCCCCCACTCCCTACCTAACATTCTCACACTCCTCTAGCTTCTATTAACAATCGCGATCGCCGCATCGCGGAAAGGACCGTTTCCGTTAGCGAGCCGTGACAAAACCGCGAGCGGAAGTGCCGATAAGCGTCGTCGAGAACAATCTTGCTGAGGGAAGCAAAATTTTTTTTTTCTTTCTCTCTCATTTCAGTCAGCGTCGTTGTGACATCGACGTCGGTACGTGCAGACGTAACGGCGTGACACGTAGAAACGAATACAATGGCGTGGAGTCGGAACGGGGCAGGAACGTTGAAGAAGAAAAAAAAAAAAAAAAAAAAAAAAACAAAAAAAAA
>NW_014333653.1:263387-264430 GCF_000341935.2 Cephus cinctus | reverse complement strand
GAAAAAAAAAAAAAAAAAAAAAAAAAAAAAAACTAGCTACAGAAATACCAACGCTAGGAAACTTAGAGTAAATTGGTAACTGGGATTAAAAAATACAGCAGAATCCAGTTCGTGCGTTGTTTGAATATAAATACGAATATCCAGGGGGAGCGAGAGAGACAGGTATAGAGGCAGGTAGAGATAGAAAAATGCAGCTAATCTTACTTTGGTTTCTAATACCGAGTGTGTGTGTGTGTGTGTGTGTGAGAGAGAGAGAGAGAGAGAGAGAGAGAGAGAGAGAGAGATCTCAGCTATCCGCGATTCAGCAGTAATACGAGAATATCGTGGTAATAAAATCCTTCGTTAATTGTTGCGTCATCTTTCGCAACGCGTTGCTCGTGGCTGACGCGAAGAAAGGAAACTCCGGCAGAGTCCGAGAAAAAACGTTATTTTTACTAAACGGTATCAAGAGTCCACGTATCAGTCCCTGGCCATTATTATTATTTCCTGACTCCTGTCCGAATGAACAGCCGATCGACTGAAAAGTCGATTAAAATCGTTGACAAGCCACCTATCGTCGCGTACGTGTACTGTGGGGTACGTGCGTCCAAGGGGTTTGTGGGTAATATTTTAGGGCGCGAAAACTATTCGATATTTGAATTCGCGAGTCCGCGAAGCGAAAAGGGCGATACGAAGGGATTGAGGATCGAGATTAATTTTTTTTTAAACCGGCGGAGGGGGCTTGCTTACATACAGCCAGGACTGATAGGCAGAGTTGCCAAGGGATGGCCCAGGTGTCGACTGTGTGGTGTCTGAGCTGATCAATGACGCGGTAGGACAATGGGCTCTTTGATTGGGCGCTTAGGCAGTTCCATGGAAACGGATTCCCAGCTGCTATACGAAGCGTCGGGGTTCGGAATGGCCACGACCATTCGGCGAACGAGTCACGTGTTAGCGGAAGAAGTATTTACAAAAAAAGGTAAAACAACAGACCGAGAAAAGGGCAGTGCGACAAAGTTGCTCTGACAATTTTTACGAATACAAAAAAAAAAAAAAAAAAAAAA
>NW_014333653.1:262912-263370 GCF_000341935.2 Cephus cinctus | reverse complement strand
TTTTTAAAAAAAAAAAAAAAAAAAAAAAAAAAAAAACACCGACTTGCCGCCGTGTATACCAGCTTGAAAACACCGCCCTGACTCTATCGCGGGGTACTCCTGGCAGAGTCGAGAGAGTTTCCTGGTTTCTTGTAGATCTACGGCGATGGCCTCGTGGCAACGGTACCTGGGGGGGAGGGAGGAAGGCAGTCAGGTAAGACCTGCGGCTCCTGACCGCGGAAGAAGAGGAATAAATAAGAAGAGATCATCGGCTGGCGGGGATAAAGCACAAGCAGGAAGTAGCATACCAACGAATGATATAGCAAAGTTCGTAAAACTGATGAAAATTTTCACTTTTTTTTCTTTTTTCTTACGCACCCGCTAAATTGCAACCTGGGTAGGTAGACACGCGTGTACCAACCCTCGGGTTAATATTTCTATACGTGCGTAAAAGTACGGAGACCCGTTTCCACCCTCCC
>NW_014333653.1:260021-262834 GCF_000341935.2 Cephus cinctus | reverse complement strand
CCCCCCCGACCCCAAGCGTCGTCCCCCATAGAGCATTCTAGCGGAAGGAGAGCGTCGCGGTGGTTAAACCGCGAGCGCGGAACCGTCGAGGCGCCCTGGTAAGTCCCGTGGAAAACACGAGGGGGGGTTGCGGCGGGGGAGAAAAAAAAAGCCTTGGAGGCTGAAGCGAGGGCCGTTGTCGATAATTTAATTTCCAGCTTGACGGGGCACGTGGTATAAAGCCAGCAGCTTCGTGGCGCAATGAGAGCCGGCGGTAAGTCGGCGTAAAGTTTCAGCCGGCTTGAATTAAGGGGGGGGGAAAAAAAAATTGTTCACTAACCAACCCCTTGAAATTTCCTAATTCCCAGCCGCGCACGGTGGACCCGCAAAGGACACACAGGAAGGGGGCGCCACGTCCCGATTTCCCCGTACAACGTGAAAAAGTGATAAGTGCGTGTACCTTGTCAGCCGCAAGTCGCGCGACCAGGGCCTCCTTAAGTGGTCCCAGCCAATGATGGGTCCCGACGAAACGCTTGTTCAGCAGTTTCGCGTGGGGGGCTGCCTGGGCATACACGGCCTCCAGTTCGAGCACGACCATATTGTTCGGGTGCCAAGTCGATCGGCGACTTCCCTTTTTCCTTATGGACTTCCGGTTCTCCGGAAGGTTGGCTCTGAACTTTGCAGACCCGAGGTCTTGGTCTTAGAGAGCCTTACGGGCCGATTCACATTGACCCGTCGCACTATGGGGAGGTGCACCCCTTTTACCCGTAGGTGGGGACCACGCGGGCCCCACTTGTTCACCGAATGACAGGGGGTAGAAAAATATGACGTAAGACACAAATCACAAGCACCCTGACCTCTGACCCACTGCTGACTGGAACACCCGTGCGTCAAAGGGACGAAAACTCCCCCCGAAACGTTAATTCGCGCACTTTCGCATCGCAGCTTTGACTGTCCGTCGATCCGACAGCCGTGCCTCGTGAAATTCGCGTAATCAATTGATTGTCCGACAAGGCATTCTTTTTTCGCCAAAAAAAAATCACGATTTCGAGACGGATCACGTGGTAGAAAAAAAAAAATTTCCTCGCAGTTTCTCCGACGAGCGAGGGAGCCAAAATTTCACACCGCAAATACCAACACCAAAAGACGCAGAAAAAGGCTCGAGTAATTACAAAATGATTCGAGAGTTCACAGCGCACAAGTGTATATCTGTATATACAGCTGTATACAGGTATACAAAATCACAGCACAGTTAAAATACTTTCACGATTTATTTAACGTATCCTCTCCTCGACGAAGACCCAAATTTTCGATATCTCTCCTAACGGGTTTCGTAACCACCCCGTGACCACCCACTACCCCACCGTCCAATCGTCTTTCCGCCTTGACTCACGCACCCGCGTATTTACGAAGTACGAGAACCACAACAACACCCCATGTACGAGCGTGGCCCAAAAGTCAAGAAAAAAATCGAGTACTCAGGATCCGGTACCCCCTTACGGAAGTCGATAATAAAAATCTCGCGTTGACTCGCGTCAGCTTCGACGAGGTCCTTTGAATCCGGACACCAGGTAGAAATTCAAAAAAAAAATTTTCTTTTCCATCAACTCAAAGTTCAAAATCACAAAATTTTCTCAATACTCCAAATCGCCGCACAGCACGCACAGACCCCCCCACCGCCACCCTCAGTTTACACCCTTCCTCGGGCAAGGCACAAAAAACGCGGAACCCGCGACCGGTACACGAGACACTTCTTCTTCCGGAGCTGTCCCTGAGAGCCCCTTCGCCTTAGTCCAGGTCGAGTACTACACTGGGTCGGCCCAAGTTATATAGTTACATAGGCGCCGAGACCGAAGCAACCCGCTAAGTCCAGCGTAATCCGGGGCTTAAGCCGCGCTCGCAACGGTTCCCGCATAGAAAGGCAGTTGAGAACTGACTGCTGCTCTGCTCGAGCCTCCTCGCGCGGCTCCCACGGGCCGCGGGTTTGAGTGACGCGACGCGGCCCGCTGTGACGCGTACACGTTCCTTCCCTCTCACTCGCACTCCCACCAATCCCCCTATCCTGTCTCCGTCTCTCTCCCACCTTTCTATTCTCTCCCTTAGCCCTCTCTCTCTCTCCCTCGCTCGCTCTGCCTCATACGTCGCCACGGGTACAATCCATCCAGTCTATAAGAGACACCGGTCTTGTGAGACAGGCCCGTATAGTCCTGGCTCCTCGAAGGGTGAACAAAAAAACAAAGGGCACAGGGCGTACCGGTGGGTGGGCGAAGACTACTTTCTTAAGATTGGCCGATCGACGTGAACTCAGCAAGGACTGAGCGACGCATCCCCAGCCGTTCTGGTATTGAAAATTTAATATCAAAAGGAAATACGAAAATTCACGGTCATCGAGTAATTCCAATGTTAATTAATTAAACGTAAAGTTCCGGCGTGCCAGCCCCGTTTTGGGAAATCGCGCGGTACAACGTCCGGACGCGCTGGGATAACGAAATTTCGGCGTATCGCGTGAAAATTTCGAAGGGTGCCACAGTGCGAACGAGTTCATAGAGACGAAGACGGTGTTGACGGGCGAGGGAATACGAATGCAGGAGGGGAAGAGGGGAGAGAGAGGAGACTCAAGGGGGAGGGGGGGGGCAGAGTCGAGACTCTTCGACTCCGTGAAATTTAATTGGCACGTGGGTTCTCATTTTTCTGATACACTGAGATACGCACCTCTTCGTCTTGGCGAGGGGGGGTCCTCCCGAGAAGAAGGGTGGTGGTGGGGGCTCCCGGGTGACGGTACGCGACCGTGCGACGGAGAAACGCTCGGGAGGGACGAACGGGGGGAACAAGGA
>NW_014333653.1:244680-259915 GCF_000341935.2 Cephus cinctus | reverse complement strand
CCCCCCAATCCTCCTCTTCCACTTTCGTGGATTCTCTCTGTCCTGAGGAGCGAAGTACATTGTCGTCGCCCGTGGCCAAGAGCCTATTGTTTCAAAAGAGAGAGAGTTTTTGCGAGGATATACGGGGAAGGGGTTCAAAAGGGTTGAGAACCCACGGAGCTCCAGGGGGGATGAACTGGCACGCGATCTAGCGTGTTACACATCGAGAAACCAGCGGTAAATCCCCTCCCGCCGCCCCCCTGCAACCAGCCCTAGCGAGCAACCTCAGAGTCCAGAGCACTTCGACAACACCCCCATATGCTCAACACGCCACGCCTGTTTAACCACCCGCCTACGCGAGCTACCCTGCCTACTTGCCCACCTATCACCCACCTACCCCCCTTTGGCCTTATATACTCCGTACCCCCCCGTTACACGTTAGACCGCACCCTACAATATTTCTTATTATAATATGAAACGCCGACGTAGAAGCGTGTCCTGAGGCTTAAACGCGTCAGCCCTGACCGAATGAGAAATAGCGGGGAATGTTGAAAAGGGTTGGCGGAGAGTCGGGGAGCTAATAAAAAAAAAAAAAAAAAAAAAAAAAAAAAAAAAGAGTATGACCGGCACGTTAAAGGGAGGCATATCGGCTCAAGGATTTTTCCCTGCACTGACGTATTTTTCCACCCGCCAAACACAACCAAGCTCTACCCCCCGCTCGTCAACCCTAAGAGAAACGGATAACGGGGGCAAGGGTAAACAAAAATACTTTCTCGGTCGGCAGGTTGAGAACCCCTGTGTCGCGATCTCGTGCACTTGTTCACGACTTCAGGACTTTGCTTTGTGTTTCCACGCTTCAAGTGACAAGGGGGTTGGGGGGGTAGGCCCGGGGAGGGCCGTAAGGGTAGCAACAGCAGGAGGAGCATCGAGTCCGAGGCGACGAGGATGACGACGTTGCCCTCTCCGGAGGGGGGTTGGTAGGTGCGAGAGAGAGGTTAGCACCTATCCTGAAGGGCAAAGTAAAGTCGAGTGTGCCAAGGGATGGGGGACCAATTTAGGGGTCGCCTTCACTAAGGGATGGTTTTCTAGACTAGATTCGACTCTGCGGGCGATTCGTTTTAATTAGAACCTACCTGGAGGCTAGTGAGCTAGACCGAGCCACCCCAGACCCGAACCCAAACACAGCCAGGAGTCACTAGACGTCATCTACCCCAGGCGGGCCAACCCTCGAATGAATAATATCACTACCATTAATAATTCCGCTGGCACGTCTTCCGACAGAGACGTCCCAAAGACGTCCCCCCCATAATCCACGGCATAGCCGTTCGAGCTTGAGCGAGCCGAAAGAAAAGGATATATAAGGAAGAATAAAAAATAGTCCGAAAAAATTTGCGACTTTCCTATACCGACCGCGAGTGCGAGAGAGAGGGAGCTAGGGTGGGTTAAGCGGGCGAGACAAGGACAGAGATATTACCCATCGAAAAAAATCGCACCACTTTAATAATGAAGTACCTCGTAAAAAAGAAAAATTTCAAAATCAACCTTCAACCCTTATCCCGTATACACTTGGCAGCTGATAAGCCTCTGACATCGCTAACACAATTATCTCGTTTTATCTATCGCGGATGATCTTTCGTCAACGTAACCACTTAGTCATCCAACGTCGAGTCGTTAACATTCCGGACCCCGACATTTTACTTTCCGTCATGGACGACTCGCGAATATCCACGCTTTTTCGTATATTCAGTACTCAAGCCTACGGGGGGGGTCTGAAGCAGTAAATTTTGTCAAAAATTTTTGTTCGCTACTCAAAAAATCGGAACCACGGACACCTGACATCGAAATTTCGTGAATACCGTGTATCGTATTCCGCGTGTAACGTTTTAGGCCGTGAAGTTGGCCGAAGGGACGAGCAGAATGACGAATACGAATCCCCACGCGGCTACCTTACGTAAGTTAAGTATCCACCAGAAATATCGTCAGATGAGTGACAAGCTCTCAGGGACATCGGCGACAAACATTCCCCCACGGCAACACAATGGAAGAAGTTCCAATACAGTGTAACCGAGAAGCTCATGCCGAAAGTCCGCAGTACGACAAAAAGTTTTTCTTCGAACGGAATGAAAAAAAAAAGGAAAAAAAAAAAAAAAAGAGCCAACAAGCATGGCAACGCTGTCCAACCAAGACCAGAAAAGACTCCATTCGTCCGGTTCTGTGAAGAGCCGGGTCTGAGAGAGGATCCTGGGCCAAGGGATTCCCTGGGTATCGGAGTGACTTTACACGTAGGGATTTCACGAGATAGCGAAGCGTGACAGGACGCTTGGAAACGCGGCCTAAGAACGACCGATACAGATTTTCATCGTCGGAGGAGTCATTGCACTTTATGCTGAATGGACAAGGAGTCAACAACCCGTTACAGGGACTGGTGCGTCTACTGCCTTGCGGCTCTCTTTATATTTTCTCTCTCTCTCTCTCCTGGACTTTGACTAGGATCTATTTTCTCTGTCATTTTTTTTTCACTCCCCTCGTTCCTTACCCCCACCCAACCCGAACCTCCCCCAATCCTTCAGCTACTCTCTCGCCGAGGATCCACGGAGTCGGAAAGAGGTGGGAGGCAAGATCAGAATGCGGATAGGGTACGCAAAGGAGGGAAGAAGAAAAGTGAAGGGGGAGGGAGGGGGGTTGGGAATGACTTCATGCAACGACGAGCATGACGGAGCACTGCCGTAATAAAGTTCGTAATATTTTTTTTTTTCATATACAATTCACGCGTGACTATGACAGGTACACGAGTGAAATAGTACATTTAGGAAGGGCTCCGAAGGTAAGGCAGATTTTTATGGTAAAACAGTTTTCCCCCCGGACAAATCCTTTACTCGCGAAGCGACGATAGAAAAAAGAACAAGGCGCGTACACAGGGGGTAGTTAGTGCGAACGAACCACGTAGGTGGTTAAGGCCGGATGTGTCCCGACTGTATTATCAATTATTATCCAGGGACGAAGTGGAGCAGGGGTGTCGATGGTTCTTACAAAGTACTCGCGTGCTCTTGACACGTGCGTAGGCAGCGTGCCTGGCACCCCCGTTGCTCTACGTGAGCATTAATACACGTGCGTTGAACAAACCCCAGTCACTAATTATAATAACCCGAGGGAATTTTAGCATTGCGACAGAAGACCACGAGGTGGAGACCCTCCCTTTCCTTGATACCAGGACGCTGGGCGCACCTGTACGCGTGACTGTAACGGCACGTGTGGGAGCAGTCCTTGCCAGGGATACAATATATATGCACGTGAGTCCTGACAATAAATACAAAGACGTTAAATGGGTTAGCAAGGACGATCACGTTTCTGGTACGTCGAGTGAAGAGCAAAAAGGAATGACGTAGCAGCAGCCCGAAGAGGTCTGCCATAGTCTAGGAGGAGGAGCAGAATCTCTGTATTGAGATCCATCCTGGTCTATCTTGGTCGTGATGACGATCCCAGGGATGAAGAAAAGGAGACGTGTGAGGTAGGTCATGGTGAGGCGACTGAGACACTGAGGACCAGTTTACAGGACCCAGGGTAAACAGTTCTTAACCACGATGCGGGATATAAATTTCTCTAAAATGAGAAAAAAAGAATTATTAGAGCAAGAAACGACCTGGATTTTTTTCTACCCTTTTTTTTTTTTATAATTCAGGATCAACACATATACGTATATATCCTGCAGTGGCTGCTTTAGCTCACGTATATATATCCTTTCTAACTAACCTTTCTCCAAGCATTGGAAACGGCCTAAAGGCTGGTTCACTTCGGCATGTGAGTTATCGCTAAAGTCGTCGGTGACGTTGTCCGGTACTCTTCAACGGGTAGCCCCGGTTGCGCCAAACTGCATAATGGCCGGTAGCCGTGACACATTCACGTGCCAGTTTTGTTAACGCAGGTATGTAACGTATCGCGTAGCGAGAGAGAGAGAGAGAGAGAGAGAGAGAGAGAGAGAGAGAGAGAGAGAGAGAGACCGTCGGTCAGGGCAGAACGTGAATGCCGGGCAAAGTTAAATAGGCGTGTATATACGTCCCGGGTGTTCCGTAGTTCAGTCTACATGAGTAAACCCGGTATCTACATAGAAAGTCTGAGTACATAAGGGCTATATATATATGTATGTACACAGATGCATCTGAGAGAGGGGGGGGGGTAGACGGGTGGAAACGGCGGTGAGGAGAGGAAACGTTCGTTCTATTTTCCGAATAGGATTCAAAGTAGGTGGCCGAGCTGTCACACAATGATTTATATATCTGCTGTTAAGGAGGAGACCTCAGATTTTCCCGAGTCCACGTTTCGCAGGTACAGGCTGTACCTCGAAGATACTCGATGAAAGAAATGGTAACAAGGGATGGTACCATCCCGTCGAATAGCCAGGGTTACCAGTGGACAAGGTCAGGCCTGTCAAAGATCCGCTCAGTGTCTCATGGACCTCGGCAACGAAGCTGGGTATATGATGGGTGAAGTGTCCAAGAGAGGACGGAAGAGTCTTGAAGTGGTGATACCCTGGGTTGGTGGATGGACCCTGTAGAGGGTTGGATGATGAGAAGCGAGGACGACGACGGGGACGGTTGCTCTCGGTGGTTGGTCGGCTCATTAGTGCCGCGTGCGCACTTTAAAAATAACTACGCTCTGCCAAATTAACACTCTGAGAATAAGAAGAAGATGAAGTGGCGGGTGGTGAGGAAGGAGTAGGTGGTGGAGACGAGGTGGTAGTAAAAAAAAAAAAAAAAAAAAAAAAAATATAAGAAAAACATTCATACGCTCGCTTTAAATATTCCCACCGGTGCCGCTCTCGGGAACTCGTTAAGGACACGTGCTTTGGATTTGCAGAGCGGCAACGAACTGTACCCAAAGGCTAACTTTTTACCAGGCTGGTTAAAGCTTGAGTTAGGTACCTGGCTGGACCTAGAAAAGGTGGGTTAGAGTTAAAAGATCAAATAGGTGTGAACTGACCTGGACGTCAAAGTGGGTCGTCGTGTCCTGGGGCTGAGGTGGTCCCTGCTGCTGTTGCTGTTGTTGAGACGGTGGCGGACCCTGAGGTGGCGGCGGACCTTGAGCGCCGAACAACTGGGCCGCGTGCGAATGGGGATGCTGAAGATGATGGGTCGGCGGCGCCTGATGATGCTGAAGATGATGCGGCGGCGCCGATGCGAACGCCGAGATGAAATGATGCTCCTCGCTACCAACCACGTCCACTCCTTGCTTCAGAAGGACGACACCACCTCCGGCGCTGACCGCCAGGGTGGCTGCCGCGTTCTTCTGGAACTCCTCCTCGCCCGGAGACGGCTGTCGGCTTCCTGGAGTGCGACTGCAAGTCAATTCAAACAATTCATCAGACAGTGTCAAGACCATGGTCCAGGGAGCCAGCATCATCAGGGTGTTCAAAGTGGAGTAAACTAGGACAAGGAAAGACCAACGAATTCTCAAAGACCACTACCACCTCAGACTCCGGTTAGGTTGGAAGCACAATTTTGACTCTTGTTTATATTAATAACGCGTATCGTCGAACGATCGTAGGAAAATAATTCACGAGAATCCGCAAAGTCAAGTCGAAGAAATCGCGTGACTCACGTCGAGATAGACAGCTAAGAAAACTGTAGAAGCAAGAAGCACGAGGGAGCCGTCTGGTTAATTGAGTCAGTGGGTTAGAGGAATCTACCGAGCCAGCCAAATCGTCTGAACACACTCGGTGTTTGTCCTGATGACATAATCCAAAATTCCATATATTTGTACGAAGGCACGAGGACGATAATAAGAGAAAAGTGAATAAATTACAAAATTCCTCAAAGATTCGATAATTCGCTATAACGCGTTAACACGCAATTATTCGTATACTAAAGTGCTCAGCGAAATACTAATAACAGCAATTCTTTGGAATTATTCAAAAAAAAAAGGCACAACAGCGCCGTGCCACGGTATTAAAATTTTTTTCTTCTCCTCAACGGTCCACCAACCAAATCCTGTTATAACTCCCGTGTACGGCGTTCGCGAGCAGCGCGCTAGAAATTCCATCTCTATATAAAGAAAGTGACGTGTTTCTCTTTGGAAGTCGGCCTGCCGATCGCCACCCGCCATTCGTAAATGTCAGGGACCGCCGATACAGCTTCTTAACGTCTATAACGTAATAACCATTGGAAGTCGTAGTTCACTTGAGCCCGTGGAAGACCTCGAGAGCGACAGTCGTAGAAGATCGTGCCCGGAGCCAGCGATGAGGATCTGAGAGAAAGTCGTAGAGAAATAATAAATGCAATTGCTAAAGAGTCATTTGGATAAGTGTGAACTGGGGAAAGGACTTTTGTGGATGGCAAATAAATAATATGCAAACAGAGATTAGGTACGCGGGCCTGAAGTCTGTGTCACAGTATAGAAATACAGTGAACGGCGAGAAGAATGTATTGCGCAAGAATAATGGTGGAGGTCCTTTCGATTTTTTTTTTTTTGATTCCCCCTCCCGACGAACGTGTGGCATTGGAGCAGAGTCAAAGAAAAGAAAACGTTTCGATCGACTGACGGGTTAAAAGTCATGGATGGTCGGTACGTCAGTGAAAAGGTCACGAAAGTAATTTTGAGACTTTGAAACGTGACTTTAGCGATGCGAATATTGACGAGAGCACAGAGAAAATTCGTCGGACCTTCGATTGCGGGTTGGTAACTTTAACTTGGGCGTATTTAATATTGCGATAATATGGGAAAAGTCTGGAGTGCCGGTTTACGTGTTTTCATGGGTTGTTATGAAAATTTATATATAATTTGTCGATAAAGCCTTGCAGACTATACAGCTGGATTTTTTACTCGGCAATGGTTTTACATAAGAATTGAGAGGAGTGTATATTGTAGTATCGTTTTATGTATCGAGTGGCAGTCAATAGCCTGAATAGTATTTACTTAAGAAAACGATGAACTTGTCGCGCAAGTTTTTCATCCGGCTTGTATTTATTGCTGGTAACGGTGCATTTTGTGTAACATTGATGACGAAGCCTATAGGCCTAGGAGACACGATATCGTGGAGGACGTTAGTAATGGATACGAGTAAAAGAGAATGAATAGTGAAAGATCTGTAGTACAGCCTTGGATACATTCTCAATGGAGTTTCGTTGCAGTAGTTACCGACGGAGCTGGATTAGATATCATAGAGAAATTTGACAAGGAATACTTTTGTGGCAAGAAAAGTTTCCGTATACAAAAGAAAAAACGTATAACAATAAAAAGAAATGCTCTGCCAGACGATTTCCATTACGACAAAGGAATACGCAAAACAGTAAATATTGAAGGAACGTGCGTCGGTAAGGTAGAGAGCAGACTTGGACAAAAGGCCGCTAGATGGCGGATAAAGACGAGCGGAAACCAAGTGGTATCCTAGTCAAAGAAGGAAAGTAGTCACATTTTCCTACGAATACCCATCGTGGAATAAGTTTGTCCTTGAGCAGTAATATCGTCATAGACTCTAATGGTTTATCCTGTGCATCAACCAGTTGTGCAATGACAATGATACAACAGTGCAACATTGGCAGACGGTAAAGAAGTTTCTGGTGGTAGGTAAGTCAGGATGGTAAAAGGACAAGAACAGATCGATTTTCAATCGAAGAACGCAGCAGGGTTGTGACGCTGGCTTAAGGATTACAGAACGTGAAGGAAGTTTAATCTCATTGAGATGAGAACACCGTAAAGGACAGCAGAAGGAGGATCCTTCGGGAAGCTGGTGGGGGAGGATTACTCACTTGAATCCTTTGTCGTCGTCAAGACCGTTTTGGGAGGCCAATCCGTTACCCTGAGGACCGTTATCGTCCTTGGAACCGTCGAATGGACTCGCGGAACCCTTTTCCTTCTCCTTTTTATCAGCATCCGAGTTCTGTCGACACACGAGATCAAAATAGCATACATACACATCGCCTCATCTTCTTAGCTAATAACAATAATCCCGAAGGGATTCCTTACCAATCTCAGCGAGACAATTCGAGGCTCCAGGTCCTTTGGGGTGGTAGGACTCGACCCAAGAACGTATTCCACCATTTTAACACCAAGACCGCCAGTCTCGCTAAAAAAAAAAAAACAGAAATAACGTTGATGAGCGTGGTTTCTTATCGATTAAATTTTATACATCCAAAAGTAAATAATCGATTGTTTTAAGCGTCTCCTTTGGTAGGGTAGTTCCTGGATGTGAAATTCTAATTTTTTTATTTTCGCGTTAAACTCTCAAGAAACTTGTATACAGTCCCAAGCATATATTTGTATATTCATACCATATTCTTGCATTATCAGTAGCAAAGCTCGCGGCACAATGCTCTGACTAACACAATGTCCTTATCACTAATTATGCAATTCTCTCTCTATATATATATATACGTCCATTAGTCATCATTAATGATTTCGCCATTGATATCTGAATACAAAATCTCATCACGCACATGTTTAACTCCAGATCAAGTGAATCAATCAAGCTCCCCTTTGATTAGACACCACGACGTGAAACCGTACCCATAGTCCGTTCACGAATTCAATGTATCCCTTTGAGAGGTCGAAAACTATGAAATTTTCAAGGAGCCACATATATGACTTGGCATAAAATATATGCCAGACAGTACGCAGGTACATCATTTTTAGCTCAAATATATTTCTCTCCTCCAGCACACATTGTGATCTTATGTAAAACCACGTGGCAACCTCCTAACGATTTCATTGTTTTCAACCTGTCAAAAAAAGAAAGAAAAAAAGGATATTTAACTCACAGACTGACTATACCTCCATGATAACGATTCCTAAGTAGTAACAGTAATTTGAATATACAAACCTGCTTCTGGGGCTGAGAACTGCACCCTCTGAGGTCTGATGATGGTACCCAGTACCAACCCCAATACGTCTTCCAGTACCCATCGAGATCGGTTGTGAAACAGCATGATCTGCAATTATAGAGGAAAAAAAAATCGGTCAATACAAGAAGATCCATATGAAAAAACGAAAGTGTCACAAAGTACAGAAAAAGCCAATACAAATAGTAAAAATTTCAAGTGTAGCTTCCACTATCGATACTACCCACGAATAAATAAAATACAGATAAGAGGGTACGAGACATCAACCATCCCCAGCATCTTGGGTAAGGCCCCCAAGTCCAGGTCTCTTCAGCCTAAGAGCAAGATCAGCTATTTGTAGGTAGCATTCGAGGGGGGGTAGGTTTTAGGGGTTACACCAGGAGCCCCTGGGGTTGATGAGTAGGTACGAGCCTGGGCCGTTCGGACGTTGCCCCCACCGCTACCGATGCCGGGCGTCTGTCGCCATAGCAACAGCCGCGTTGCACCCATCGCCACGTCGCACACATGAAAACGCGACCAGCCACGATCTGCCCGAAGCGTGGCCCGTTTAACGTGCGACGAGGAGGGTGAATCAGGTCCAGGGTCTTACCCCAACGTTAACGACAGACAACGTAACGACGTATTTCAATAGCAAAATCAACCCAACTCCTCTTCCAGCTCCTCGGCAACCTCCAAAATTTTCCTCCCGATTCCCGAAAACTTCCAATTCCTCGGGCGTTCCGGAGTATACGGATTCCTAAATTTTTTATAACAATTTCCAAAAAGAAAAAGAAAATAAATAATTCCAATACCTGAGGTACTCCAGGTAGAATCGCGCCACATCTGGTGGTCTCCCAGGTGTAGTATCCCACCGCCTTTTACACCCCCTTCGTCCTTCGAGCCGCCCTCGTCGACGCCCCATAGCTTTTTTGCCGAGGGTGCGATCTGAAACAGAAAAACGTTAAATCGTATAAGCTTCGGACACTTAGCACGGACACGAACCACGTTAAGAAATAAATGCATTACATCGTAATACCCCCGTATACCATGTATACGTGGGTAAATATAAAAGACTGTGACTCAGTGCTACGTAAATTCTCGAGATGAACCAGGTCGAAGATTGTCACCCCCCCACCCCCCTCCCGCTGGTCCCTCCAGCATAAGCACAATGAAAACCTAGTGCAACCTCACAAAACTCAATCCCAGAAACAATGTCCATTGTGTGACAAACGGTTGAACCGCAGTCACCGGTATTAGCAGGAATACCAAAACAGCGACATTTATCCCCACCCAGGATTAATACCAAAACAACAGTAAATATCTCTTTCTAGCTTTACTACCAATGCACCGTACCACCATAATCTTCCGTACCAACCGAACGAAAATGCCTCCTAGGGGGATGGCCATTACGTGTGCCTGGACCAGAGTATTAAGCGCCGGAGATCGGCCTTTCGACTTGGCAAAATAAAAAAAAAATTCCCCAGATCCTTCGCGAACGCTGTATTTTCTAAATTGTAAGGTAAAATTATAGATATCTTTCCTCCCCCCTCGCCGCCTCATTTCACACTAAATTTCATCCTTCTAGAAGCTATATGACGCAATACCGCAGAACATTCGGATCCTGACCTCAGTCGTAAGGCAGAGGCAGGTCAGTGACGTAACGAGCCAGACTCCTTTTTTTTTTTCGCATAACCAGAAAAACTAATGACATACCCGCGCACTCTTGTTATTTCACGAGGTGGTCAGAGTGGCAATTACAGGCGAAATATCCCCTAGAGCCATAACCGAACGTATGCGGTTCAACTGATTTAACGTCGAAGTCACCAGATCCGAGAGCAAAGTTGCCTACGGTAGTAAGTGGAGAGCTGGAGCGACGTAGGATGTAAACAGGCGTAGGACACGTCTTGCTGTGTATGGATGCAGTTATGCAGTCGATTGCATAACGTTGCAGCGGTGCGGTCTAAAGCCACGGAAAGAAGGCAAGCCGGCGATTTTCTTCATGGAAACTGAGCCTCGACGTATACAATTTTTTCGGGATGGGGAACTGCCTCGTGGAAATCTGGTGAAAAGACGATTTCCTTGGTTTCCGAAAATTTTCAAAAAAAGACAGGTACAGATGAAGAGGGCGGAAGAGTAAAAGTAGAAGCAACGGGGTGGTAGAAGAAATTTTTCTTGAATCCGAGTAAAAATTCTGGACGCGAAGAGAAACGGAAGCAGGGAAAAAAGATGGCCGCTACGAATCGAATCCCGAAAGCAGCAGTAAAATTTTACCTCTGACTGCTACGAATACCATAAAGACACGTCCATAGGGATTTTAATTACTTTATTCTTTATATTTCGTATTTCGCGCGGAGTTTTCTTCACTGGTATTTTTTTTTATTGTACGTGTAAAGAGAACGAAAAAAAAATTCCCTATAGAAATTTCAAAACGAACGTCAATACCGAGATAACGAATTGTAATCGATAGGAGCCCCCTCTCGAACCCCCCACCCGTCCGCCCCTGATCACGATGGATCCTGGCTACGGTGAAACTGTCAATGATGCATCTCGGTCAGAAATGAATAAAATTGAATGTTCGATCACCACCAGAAGATTCGTCTCTTGCTGCTTATGTTGGTATCTATGGGTAGCGCGTGGCGCCACAATAAAGAAATCCAAAACTGGTTCCCCCCCTCTTCGAACTGCCAACCCCATTAAGACAACCGGTTAGAAATCGTATGAGAGAAAAGGTGTCTCCGAGAAAAGTGACTGTGAACGATCTCATAGCGGTCAAGATTATCACGGACAGTGATTAAAAATACGAAAAAAAAAATTACTTAAAAAAAAATGATCCGCCCCTGAGCACGGCACTGCAGTCCCACTGCATAATGATGAAATTAGCAGGCACGACTAGAAATGCCATTAACGAAAAGTCCAGAAGATCGCAAATTTTCTGATCCAAGCGATAGATTAGTTACGGTGTAATAAAAAAAAAAATCACTAGAAATACCATAAAACTGGATAATCAAAAAAAAAAAAAAAAAAAAAATTCCCCGAAAAATTAAAAATGGTCCACAGGTAGTAATTTGATTTAAAAAATATAACAACATGCGTCAAGACACGAGAACCGAAAGTATCGTTCGCGTAAGACTCGGAGTGAACGAGGTTTTACTTGAAGTTAATAAAAAAAAAAAAGTAAAGTAAATACCAGAAATACATGCTCGGGCCAGCTGGGTACGCCGGTGATGCCCATGTCAATGGAGGTTAGGTTATCCGTGGAAGAAGGTAAGGTAATCTTGAGGTAAGGTAAGGTAAGGAAGGGCGGCTCGGTCAGTCGGGGGTTGGTGCCGGGCGTATCGACCGCGTCGCGACGGAGACGGCGTCGCGGCTGGTCGTCGGCGTCGGTGCGATGGGAACGACGTCGCGCTCGCTAAGGTCTCTGCGTATCTTCTCGCGGGATACACCCTGTCGGTGACAGTGGTAGGTAGGTAGGAGGATCGAGGGGGGTTGATATAAAGAGAAGGTCCCGAGACAGATGTATGAGGTAGTCAAAGGGAGAGAAACAAGTACGGAAACATTAAAAAAAAAAAAAAAAAAGAAGAAGGTACCATTACAGTACCATAAAGGGGAATAGTACAAAAGTTAAAAAAAGAATCTTTTACTGTACAGTAAAAAATATTGAAAAAAAAAAAAAGAAGAAGACCATACAACATGCACAGTACAAGTAGACGCGTAGCAATGAACTGCAGTACGGAGAGAAAGTACCGGGCGCAAGTACTCAACTAGCAGTTTGCATACAGATCATTCAGGTATAACGTTATGGACGTATCCTCGTCGAAGGAGAAAAGTTAGCAGCAAGAGGTTATGCGGGAATAGATACTGGCAAGAGGGTATAGCCTTTGGGCATAGCCTGAAAACACGGGTACTGTATATACGTGTATACGGAGGACAGTGTAAGGTGACGTATAGTTGCGTAGAGACGTGGGAGTTCTAGCTGGTGGTGGAAGCCGCTGCTGCTACTGCTGCTGCTGCCACGGGGCCACCGACCCTCCCCAGGTCCCACTCGGGTCACGGCCACTGTCCTCCGGAGTAACCGGAGCGGCCCGCGCGAGAGACAAGCAAGAGAGCCTGGAGGTCCTTTGCTGCGAGCGTGTAGCTTAATGTTTTTACGCACAGGGAGAGCTGCGTATTGGACGACGCTGTTTTATCCGTCGAGCATTAAAGGGGGAAAAAAGTATTCGAGTACTCTGTTTTACCGACGTGACAGGACGCCCGAGACTCTCTGTGAGAATGAGAAAGGCAGAACTACTGAATGAGTATGACGGAGGAGAGAGAGAGAAAAACAGAGAGAATCAATCAGAACGCTCTACCAACCCCACTTTTTCCACCACTTTGTAGGATCGCGAAAAATATATCTTCGGATAAACCAGGAACACTGCCGGAGAAGGTACGCGGACGCGAAGAATATTTTTAGAGAATGCACCTTGACACTTTTTCCATTCAAACAAAAATTTGTAGCATTTTTTTTTTACGGTGAAGAGACACTTCCTCGTGAAGTCCCAAGTCTCTTGGTTATGTCCAAAATTTACACTGCACGATTACACCGTACGGTTAGGTTAGCATCTCTGTCATCACCATGGCTCCTCTCTCTCTATTCACGGTTCCTTATCCGTCTCTTCCGACACCTCCACCGTCGCTGTAAACGATTCCCGCGTATAAAAAAAAAAACAATACCGAGAGCGCATTGCCGACAGCGCCAAGAGTCTCCGGTACTCTTCCGAATGTTACCTCGAACTTGTTTATCACCATGGCAACCGTCATGAAATACTCAAAGGCTCTAGCTGTCATTCCAGCTATAAGACCAGCTAACCTAACTTAGAATTTTCCGAATACGAATACGTCGCAATATATAACGAAAAAGCAGTCTAGGCCCGCCATAGAGGATTCAGGGTATTTACCGTGTACAACGCGTTCAAGTACGATATTTACCGAAAGACAAACTAACCAAACCGTACAAGCCGCATACGGGTAATCGATAATCTCCAGACGCAGAACATCATCTCGAGTTATACAGCAGACTAAATGCACGGGGATGAAATAAATTAATATAAAAAATTCAAAATCGACACGTTAACAATCGTCAGAGCAAAACGACCATTCAATGGCGGTTTGTCGATCGGACGAATCCTGTCGCGTACCAACTCCACGATGGAGTATTCGCAAAAAAATAACAATAACAAACTTTAAACCATAAAAATTCAATGTTTACGCCGACGAAACGTCAAAGGCAGCAAAAACAAAGCTGGTAACGTGCCAGAATGACGGGTGCGAGTTAAAAAGACGTGCGTCCGACCGTTTGAAAAGAGATTCGGTGCGACCGCAGCGCCACATTTCAATTTATCGGAACTAAAGTCGCAAACAAAGCCACGTGGGATCGACGATCGGTATGGCGTGATGTCTCGAATAGATTTTTTAAAATGAACTACGGTGTAACAATGCAGTATAAAAATGGGTGAAAACGCGAAAAAAGTTGACAGAGGATCGTAACAATGCGTAGACAAAATTAAACAAAGAAGTAACTGGTCGAAGTGTATACATTAAAATTCATAACAGTGACCAACGTAATCCCAAGCACCCAGAAAACGTATCTCAACGAAATGATCTAGGGAAAAAGAAAAGTTCCCAAATGTCCAGAGACATCATGAGTGCTAATGTCAATTATGAGACGGAGTCAAAGGTCAATGCCTAAAAAGGAAAAAGTCACGGACAATTACTATGGACAAACGACAGAAAAATAAAATGACGATAACGTTGCACGAAGATCCACGTGTCAGTTAAGTCGATCCCTCGATCTACCGTATACAGATGATCAATGTCAAAGCAGGACAATTTTTTGATTTTCTTTTAAATCTTGAACCAGATGACCCCCCCGTCTACACGACGCGCTCAATATCTCTGACGATTGCCTAACTACGTTATGATGGGTAAAGTGCGTAATACCGAGGAGCCAACGGAGAGATTCGAAAAATTATCATAAGCTTTGGCAAAGACGAAGAAAAAAAAATATCCCTAGATTATTACCGACTTTTCATGTAGCGACGGTGCACGCGGGGTAAACAGCAGTTGTTTGCTTAGGCAATGTTTATCGCCAGGACAACAATGATCCGGGTACGATATGTCACGGTCAGGGGTTCTCAATATATACTTGTAAAAGTGTAACGCGACACGAGGGAAGAGAAATGATTGATAAAAAAAAAAAGAAGCTCCAGATGAAACTGTTAACAGAATCAGCCTAAAAAAGGCCTCAGAAGGTACACAACGAAGAACAAAGTTAAAAAGTGAAATATTGTCAGAGATAAAAATTTTGAAAAATCATTTCCAATTTACATCAAAGCATAATGAATAGAACCAAATCATAATAAAAATTCAAGATTAAAAGTACCTAACTGCCAGTCTCCCCCCCCCCC
>NW_014333653.1:121818-244590 GCF_000341935.2 Cephus cinctus | reverse complement strand
CCCCCCCAACAGAATACTAAAAATAAAAAATTACCAATATACATCAACCGATATCCCCATAATGATCAATAACCCACTAAGGGTAAGGTTCCACCAAGCGACATACCAAAGTATGAACCAATGATCCCAAATTCGTAATATACGTGACATAAAAAAAAAAGTCACCAGGTACCCTTGACCAATTTGGGTTCGCCATAAAAAAAAAAGGTTAATGTCACAAGAAGTAACGTGTCGAAGGAAAGAAAAAAAAAAAAAAAAAAAAAAAAAAAAGCGAAAGAAGTTATAGTACGAGAAGCGATAAAATAAAAAAAAAAAAAACAAAAAAAAAAAAAAAAAAAAAAAAAGAAAAAGCGAAAGAAGTTATAGTACGAGAAGCGATAAAATAGTTTTAATGGAAACCAGAGAAGAAAGGTGGAAGGAAACAGCCTTGGACGGCCGTGGAGAGTTTCCTGAGGCGACGAAGTCAGTCGATTTCCAGAGATCGACCTTTCCCAATCCAAGGTCAAATTGGGAACGGCCACCTGTTACAGTACAAGAAAGGAAACACCGCAGCAGAAGGAAGCCGCTGAGAGTTGACAAAGGACACAAAGAGACCCGGGTCCTCGTTAATTCTCCGTCCAAGAGCAACCTCAGCCATCGCAGGAAGTAAAGATGCCTAGTGCAAATTGACAAACAGCCAAGACCTGTAGGTACGGGACGCAAGTGAATCAGGCGAGGACCCGGTGGAACAACCCTGAACCTTCGCGATGAGCCACGGGAAAGACGAAATGAGTCACGGCAGAAATCGATATTCCCAGTCGTACCTACAAACGCGCCCGGTCTTTCAGCGGACGTATGAAACTTCCCGTATACGTCGTTGATATATATATAAAAAAAAAAAAAAAAACGAAAAAAAAAAACAGTAAAAAAAAGGAAACAAGAGCAACGAAACGGCCGTTAGAACCCAACCTCAAAAATGTCAAATAGCTACAAGTTCTCCAACCTTAAAAAAGGAGATCAGTTAAAAGCATAAACACGCTCGAGTGAAACGCGCGGTAGCGTATATCCGTCCCGAGTACCCGAGGTACACAGAGTCAGGCGACGTACGCAAGCGAGCGACAGTCGCAAAAGTTCCACGTGGAAACTCGGCGTAGCCCAGTCACGGCAGGGTAGAGAAGGGAAAAAGGACCCGGCGTCGCCGTAGTACGAGCGATAACGAAGGAGGCAGATTGGCCGTCGGGTTACGTAGCCGAAGCCTGCGACGTAAGATACAACGAACGTTGGGTTTACAGGAGCCGACGGCTGGAATGGTATACGTATAGCCGGTTTTGCCGGCAGGTATAAAAGGGCCTAGGAACGTTTTAGGCCCTGTTCACAAGCCTCGGGAGACGTTGGGGCTTCTCGTGTTGACATCGTTAATCGTATACGCAGCTGTCCGTCGGATAGAAAATTCAGTGCCAATGGCTGCCACGAAGAATGCCTCGTGTATGACGGAGCAGCAGCAGGATTGAAACGCGGAGCGCAGAGAATTGTACAGGACGTGAGTGAAGGTGGAGAAGAAAATGGCGGCGGAACTTAAGGAAGATATATATATACATATAACATCCGTGCCACATTAGGTATAAAAGGGAAAGGACTCTGACAGGCCGTAATAAACGCTACGCGTAGACATGGACGTGAGTGTACTCGAAAAAAATAAAATAAAATAAAAAAAAACTTACACTTTACGTACGATTCTCTTTTACGTGCATATATTATGTAACTAAACGAACCAGTGAATAACCCCGCTCACGTTCCGTTCCCCACGCGCGTGTACGTACCGAAGAAACGAACCAAGGTTGTTGTCACCTTCCACTGCGACTCGATCAAAGCGTCCAGACGCTAAATATTTATCGCGAGGAGTCACGTTGATTAAATGTATTATTACGCGCGATCAGAAGGTAGCTAGTTATTAATGATCGTGACGGCCGAGGATATCCTCCGGACCACGTTCGCAACCTCCTTCGAGGATTTGGCGCGTCCTTTGTATCAGGCGAAAGCGCGGAGAGCTGCCCGGTGCGATGTGAACGTACCTTAATGCCAACAATAACCACGGGACTGAAACGTCCGTCGCGCTTACGCTTTGCTTATATTTGTAACGGACGTAGAGGAGGTTTTTGGTTTTCTTGTGCCTCGGCGTGCACGATGAACCAAGGAGGAAGAATGTTGGTCGGGGGTGTCGCTTGAGCTTCACCCCTCGGGGGTGAGGGCTGGACTTTTTTTCTCCCTTCGACTGGCCAGAAGGTAAACAAAAACATCGTACTGAGAGAACGGAGGGAATGTTATTGAATATATTGCATATATTTCGGGCATTTTTTTTATATATTGGATAGTCGAGCAAGACATTGTTTACGTGTGACCGAAATACGGTGTCTGTCGAATCTCTGAGAGGTGGCTATTTACGAGGAGGGGGGATCACGACTTTTTCGAATAAAATTCTTGTGGCACCAAAAACTTTTTGAAAGTGTCACCCGAGAGATATGGAGTTTCTTTTTGGAGTTACAGATTTTTATGAAGCTTGGTCCGTTGATTTTATGAAAAAAAAAAACAAACTTATTTGTCCAAAATTCAACTGTCTGAGAAAAAACAGTAACTGGAACTAAAGTAAGGTATAACGAGAGAGTCTAGTCAACGTATACATATACATGAAATGTCAATTGAACGTGAGCATGAAAAAAAAAATGGTCAAAGAATTAAAAATAGCAAAATTAGATAAGAGATCTTACTTCTTGAGATTTGTATACATGCTCGTTATATTAGAAAAATATGGAAAAACAAAGAGGCGTGAAGAAAGTTGACTCAACATTGGATAGGTCAGTGAAGCGAAGATACGACTCAAGATACTAAGATGAGCAATCAGCAGGTATTGTAAATAAAAGAAAAAAAGTCCAAACACGAGATAAAACGAGTGAATCCTGAAAATTCACGATAAACGAGCAACAACAAGTAAAAACGGTTTCTTGATGCCAGAGAGGAACGCGTGTGACGTTCCTCTTGTCTAATTAAAAAAAAAAAAAAAAAAAGTTTAAATAACGGACGCAGCCAGTAGATTTCATGCTTCGTAGGAAAACCGAACAAGGTTACAACAAAATTACCCATAATGACAAAGAGTAATGACACGTAGCATCGAATAAATTAAAAAAAAAAAAAAAAAAATGTTTAAATAACGGACGCAGCCAGTAGATTTCATGCTTCGTAGGAAAACCGAACAAGGTTACAACAAAATTACCCATAATGACAAAGAGTAATGACACGTAGCATCGAATATCCATGATTGAAAAAGGTCGAAAAGCCAATGGCGAGAGTGGCAGTAATATGGCGTCGTGGGATCCATCGGACGAACGAGAGAGAGAAAGAGAGAGAGAGAGAGAGAGAGAGAGAGAGAGAGAGAGAGAGAGAGAGAGAGAGAGAGAATCCATAAAGGAAACAAGAAAGGCCAGGAAAAAAATTCCCATAGCAGACAGAATTAATAAACGCCAATAATCGATTAGCAAAACATTCCCGCGTTAACGTAACCTCAAAAGAGCCAACGACGAAACTCGCCAACGAGAAAGCATTATTACATTAGGATATCAATCCGGTACCACGGCGTTACGCCACCGACCGATAAAAATAATCCCAGGATAATGTACAGTGACGTTTAAATAATTAAAAAAAAAAAAAAGCCAAAAATAAAAAATAAAAGGATCAATTGAACTGTCTCATCTAAATACCATATCGGCACCCAGGTCCTTCATGTCGCAGTAGAGAAAAAGGTCCCCCGGCGGTTTCATCCAGTCGCCTGTGTTAGCACCCTGGCCGTATCCCACGCCGAAACTCTCCACCGTCTCCAAGGTTCTCTCACCCCGCGTCGTCGACTCCGTGAAATTCACTGTTAACCCCGTGCCCGGCACACGGCACTTGGCACCCGCCAGAAACAACCACCACAGGAAGAAATGTGCACAGCGAGAAAAAATAGGAAAAAAAAATATATATGAACCCACGCGTATTCCTTGCCGTACGTTTCACAGTTAAATAAAACCAAATATTCGCCACCAGTGAATCCAAGAGAATACCGAAGAAGGATGCACGATAAAACAGTACAATCGAATAACAATCACGGGGCACAGCACGTTATTAAATTCAAAGATATATATACACACACATATACATACGTATTCACAAGTAAATATCCGCGGTCGACGAGCCGTCAATTAAATAAAGGTACACCGCCGCAACCGATTAGGAATATAACCTCTCGCGAGTTTCTCGTGCGTCAGAAACGACGCGGGGCGTCGCGACGACGTTTCAGAGGGGGGCGCGAACGCCGATTAACCACCCAGCACTGCCCGAGTAAATATGTAATATTTGTCTTCACGAAATATTTCTTCGTGGGGTCGACCAAAAGTCAACGATCCTCCTTGTTATCCTGAAGCACTGTCGCACGTAAACTGCCAATCCGTAATTGTCGTTATTAGTATCGCGCTAAACGATCCCCGGTATATCGATACAAGATTACGAAATTGCCAAGCGATAGTAGCAGCGACGATACTATCGACAACAACAACAAATAAGACTCGGTATCGGTGTATATACAGATCGGAGTGTCAAAGACAGTAAATAGGCATCGCTGTGTCTAGCTGGTGGGTAGCAGTGGCGTCAGGTTCGTGGCTGTCAAAAATGCACTGGCAGAAAAGCGTGTGGCTCTTCTGACGTTGAGTGTAAATCACCAAAAACACCCTGGTCTTCTGTCGCAGCACCCGGGGTTATGTGGTATCCGAGATAACGTTGCCGAGAGGAGGACGAACGAAGACGATGACGACGTATACGAATAAAAAGTTCCTCGCGTCACTGGTCTTCGAGCGTGTCCTATTCCTTGTTGGGTTATTCAAAAAATCGCAGGTGCACGACGCACATATACACAGCACAGCAACCGCTATTTACAGGAAGGTTCTCGAGCCGCGCGTTCGATTGCGTGCTACTCACGTCCGTTTTGGCATCGCGACGCGGCGTCGTCGGGCGCTAACCGCTCAGCGTCGAGAGTTCGTCGAATTTCGTTAGCCGGCCTGCTGGATGGAGACTGCCTCACGGCGAAACAAAGAACGACGCTCGATGGAGGCGCCGTCTGGCGGTACCAGTTGGTAATCTTGCTTCGTTCAACCCCACCATCGAACCTAACGACCAATCGGAACGGACCATCGCCGTCGATCTACCTTTGCGTTCGCTCCGCAATGTCCTCGTGAACATTTGACGCACGCCCGATATACATAAACCCTGGTGGCCCGTCGCTGCTACTGCAGGGACTCTACCTTTCCCTAGACCCATTGGTTTCCTCCATGAGAATATGCGACGGTGAGTGTTTCTGTTTTCCGTTCTTTTTATCCGGCTATACAGAGGTTATGTCGTTACACGTAAAAGAGATAAGGATGATTCTCTTAAGTTAAGCTACGATTTAAGAGGTTTTTACCAAATTTTCTATCCTTCTTTTCTCACAGTGATCGAAAGGTGCCACGGAATTTCGTCTCTACCTTGTTGCTGCTCCGTTTCCGGTTTATCCACGCCTTAACCTTCCGTTGGTCAGAGGGGGATCACTGATCATCATGTTAGCCTGGGTCTTGTCTATAATAAACACTGTCGTCGACTCTTATCGGCTATAGTCGCGTGTGAGCTAAATTGAGCATTGATTACGATCCAAGGCGGAAGACGTTTACGCCGTTTGTTTTTTTTTGGCCAATTTCTGGGCCGCGCGGAGTACACGAGTAGTTGGAGCAACCATCGCTAGATGGACGCTTGAAGAGGTAAAAATAGAAATTATTGAAATGGACGAATCAAAGGCCTCGACCGATTACTATGAAATATTCGTCATTAATTTTGAGAGTCGATATCAGCTGAAGAGCGATCGGACGCAAACTGGTAACTATATTTGTATGCCAGCAGCAGAGCATTAATGACGCGTTGTTATTATTTGCACAGGAAATACGTCGTACATTGTTAAGCCAGTACCACACCTCCAGAGGAGCAGAGCACAATTTCATCCATAACCCGACTACAGTGACGAGTATTCCCTTACGTTGCCTACAGTCAGGACACCGACGAGTACTCAGGCATGGCACCAGTAAGAAGTACAGAGGTCTGCGAAAAAAAAAAAGCCAAAGCGTCGCAGACCGCTTGTGCTTTCTACGAGTTCTCAGACCTCCATTGTCCGCTTCCTGGTGCACCAGGTCAGCTAGTGGAGACAGAAGGAACTTCTCGTAGTCGATGCGACAAGCACGACCCTGCCTCCTGGTGAGGAGCTCGATCCATAAATAATTAAGTTGCAGATAGACGTCGCACGACGTACAACATAGAATGTACACAGCGATCTCTATTTTTTCGTAAAAATTCGCAATCGCAAGCAGGATCGTCGCGACGCTTACAGAGACGTCAGGTAGCTATCGACGCACCATGCAGTAAAATACCAAACGGCTAAAGCCACAACGCATACGATCCCGTCAACGAAGTCGACTTGAGCGACGCTTTGCAGTCCGCGAACTCTGTTACAATTATCGAGGGACGTTACCTGCGTTACGTAGGAGCGTCGCGATGCTCGGCGTCCCACGTTTTGTTTCCGCGGAACAGAGGCGCACGTGGGAGCGCGAGCGAGCTCCGCGATAGAAATATAAAAGTAAACGGCTCGACTGACTTGGCGTATTCGCGCGCACCCGGCGGCGCGAGAGCTTCTCGCGTGGCGAAGGTCACTGCCTCGAGTGTCGAAAGAGAATGAGATAGAGAAAGACAGAATATACGTATATATAAGAGAGAGAGAGAGAGCGCGAGAGAGAGAGAGAGAGAGAGAGAGAGAGAGAGAGAGAGAGAGAGAGAGAGAGAGAGAGAGAGAGAGAGAGAGAGAGAGAGAGAGAGAGGCAGGCCAACGTCATATATATATATGCACGCGCACACACTAATCTAAGGCCGAGGCTGCCGCTTGCGCTTGCCAAACGGCCAAATCCTGGCCCTGACACGATTCCATGGGGACCCACGCGTCAGGGGCCGGGCCTTGCCGAGGGAGGTCCTGCTCAGATTCGTTAAATTTGGAGAGATATTTTGAAAATTCTCCAGACACTTATGACCGGCATTTCGGACAGGTCTCGCGTAACTGTATATTAATATTACGCCTTTCTCAGACTGCCAGTCACCGATAAGAATTTTAACGCTACCTAGCCGATCCTCGTAGCGGCCCGTGAATTTAATTTTCTTTCTTTCAATCGGATTTGTTAACCCTGATTGCCCGACGTGGGCGTAGGTGACGCGGATAAAGATATGGGTTTCGATCTGGGTATGGGAATTTCGTTTCCTTTTACGGCCTGTTCAAGGAATTCGTTCTTCTCTCTCTTGAAGAAGATACCACTACACGTTTCTCCGGGCATTCTGTAATGCAGACTTTGATCTCGATCCGCCGCTTGCCGTACGACGAAATAATCTTGGACGCGTCACGGGTCTGACGAGGGAGTCTACGTCATGGATATACGATATATCGTAAATGGACGCTGATGGCGTAATGACAGAGAAGGAACTTGGTAAGCTGTATGATGTAAAAATAAACGAGAAATGAGATTTCTTGTTCTATTTTCTCCGACGAGTCGAGACGAGTAGAATGTGTATTATTGACGTGGACGTTTACCTTTTTGCATGAGTCTGTCTTTCAAAATAAAGAACGCGACGGCAATAACAATGAAGAAAGGTAGGTTCAGGTTGAGACAGCTCCTCTGGCGGAATTACGAAATGCAAGTTTGTTTGTCACTGAAGTGACGCGGTGAATCCTTCAGGTGGGTATATGCTCAATGCTGTACGCAGTTGTGAATGGCAGCCTAATCTTCGAACTGAGAACATGGGTGCAGCATGTTGCACATGGGCGAACGGAGGCCGGAGGTTGATTGTGCATCTATCCAGAGCAAATTTTCGTGGGCGATCGAAGACGTAGGTTAGGAGTGGCGTGGGCTTTTATGGCTTAAGCCAGTTTGTCTGTACGACGCGTTCTTATAGGCTGATCTGTACCAAAGCCACCTGGAATTCGTATTCTAGAAACGCTAGAATCGAACTGACAGTGCCATCTACACTCTGTTTCCATTACACTGTTTTCGATAACGATCTTCTGCATTTGAAGGTAGTGACGGAGTCTGATTTCCATTTCCGGTCAGGGTGAAATTTGAGGAGGGTTCGAGGAATGTGAAAATAGTCCACCAATTTTGGACTATTTTTTTTTCAGTCACAGTAAGGAATGCTATTCTTTTGTGTAAAACGGACGCTTCGTATTCGATTTTGTAGTTTATACCTATTAATGGATGTTTGGTACTCACGTGGCCGTTTCTGAATTGTTGCTGCTGCTGCTGTTGTTGTTGTTGCTGCTGCTGCTGCTGCTGTTGCTGCTGTTGATGATGAAAGAGGGCCACCTGTTGCTGAGCTGTCATCTGATTGTTTAGGTACACGAGATGCTCTGCAGTTGGTGCTCCGCTCTGGATATAAAATATAAAGAGAATAATTAAAAGGGAAATTAATATTTTATTCTTTTTGCAATAACAGATGCATAAACGTATGCAAGATTTTCTGTTATTTTTTATCTAGAAATCATCGATGATAATAGAAATCAGGAAACGTATATAGAGTATTATCACGTGTATCCAGTATCATGAATCTGTAGATATAAGCATGTGCGTGTGTGTGTAGGGGGATGAGAACCAGTAAGGCAACTTGCAAGGATGCCAACTGAATAATACAGAAAACTCGCTTCTACCAATAAAAACCATCATTCTCCTTGCTATGTGCTTTGGTACGGTGCGACAGTTAAGCATTGCCATTTTTAAAATTGTATTTACCTTAAGTTGCATGGGGTGTATCTCATAGGGCAAGTGAACATTGTTCATTGCTTGAAGGCCAAGCTGTTGTGGTTGGCTCTGCTGCGGCACTCCCAGCTTAGTCATTGGATACTTCCATTTGTCGTGGTTCTGGAATCAATCGGTAAGACATAATAATATTATTAATGCCTAGTATTTTCGATAAAAGATATAGTAACATTTCCATAGCAATAATAATTTGTAAATGATCATTCGTTACAGTTGTGTACACCTGTATCAAAGTTACATATTAAAGAGTAATCAATACTTACATTATCGATAATAGCATCATCTGCTAAGGCCCAGGGTCTGGGCGGTTGTTTTGTTTGAAAACTGGAGGGTTGCGCATTAAATTCAGGTTCAGTTGGTCGCTGAAAAACATAGCTAACCATAGCATCGTCTTGAGTCCTACCGAGTCCCATTTGATGAGTTTGTCCAGGTTGAATACGTATTCCATCGCCACCAGCCATAACTTGAGCACACTGATCAGCCTCCTACGATGAAGAAAAAGTCGTTATAACAAAACCAACTTGCCCCTATACCTCAGAACTAACTTTAACTCTCTCGCAATAACCTCCATAAATGCACTATAACCAAACTAATCAAAAACTCCACCAAAATCTCAATAAAAATCCTCCTCAAATGCTCCAAACTAACCTCAACACTCATATACAATCTAAGTATCATGACTCCACAACAAAATAAAGAACTAAGAACGTGCAGCATTCCATGATTGGAAACAAAGGCGACCACAGGACGCAAGCAACGTGCAGTCCTATGCCACTCCAGAGCTAAAACCCCGCCGAGTAATGAAATATTAAAAAATGAAGACCTATTCCCACAACCAGAAATTCTCCAGGAACCAAACACAAGATGCAAACTAAGGGTAGAACAATACGTACAGTGGGTATGTGACCGTTGGCAGAGGGATGGTGCAGCTGTATGGGGGGTGCCGGCTCGCCCCCACCGCCGGCGCCGCTTCCCGCACCGAGCCACTTCATGTTCCTGTCAAGCACACCGCTTCGCAGAATAGAAGGTATATCCTCACTAAGGATGCTGTCACCTCTCGCTGACGGCGTCCGGATGATGCCACACAACGGCCTACGTAGAGATCATGTTCCTCGCTTGGCTAGCATGACATCTCGCTTTCCTCGGCAATGCAAACCCGACCAGTCAGTTGAGACTTAAGAAAGAGAGCGCCACTCGGCAGCAGAGCAATGGCAGGAGGATACCCGGCGCGCCGCCGCCTCCGGATTTTTGACAACACTCGTAAGAACACAAAGGCAGAGCCCGGATGCCGAGTACACTGTATAAAGCGTGTACATACACACACTCCTCTTTATAACCTTACTTTTCAGTTGTAACAATGACAAAAAAAAAACGAGTCTCGCACACCCTGGCTCCGAGTAAACCAAATGAATTTCACAGACTCCAGAAGCTATGGTCGAGTAAAAGAAGTACTAGGAACAAGTGCAGAACTCTCTCTCCCTTCTTCGAGTATAGCCTCTCTCTCCTTTCCTTCCTGATTAACCGTTCCTCTTGTTGCTCCTGCCGTATACTGATCTTCCTTTCTTTACCTCCTGGACGTCCCTTACGTTCTACGGTAAAAAGAATCGAACTCGAGTTACCGATTATCCGAGTTACTCTCGGTCTCTCCAATTAATTTTCCCAGTCTTCACGTTTTTTCCCCCTTTTTTGTTCTTTCCTTCCTTTCTTTTCTTTTCTTTTAGCCGACCGAGCACGGACGCCCCTCTTATGTGCAGGCCCTCACTGCTCACCAAGAGACGACGGACTCACGATTCTGTGGGGGGTTAACTATTATAATATACTCACTTTGTAAAACTAGCCTTAAATACACTATTCACACGTATATACAGCCGGGTACAGGATCGCGACTCGCGTCCACCGGCATTCGCGTTATTCGCGTGCTAGGATGCACCGCGATTTCTACTACCAGGGCCAGCTCCGCTCTCGACACTCGGCTAGAAACGGCGGCTGCCAACTGCCGACATTTTTCTTTTTTGCCGCTGCGCACGCGCCTTTCTCGCCAATATATATATACACACATATACGCTCCTCTCTCTCCTCGAACCTAGTATATTACAGGTACAGTCAAACTATAATATAGCATTGTATAATATAGTACAGTATGATACTTATACACCATACTGTACATTTCACATATTCTACACAGCCTGTTATTCCCTGTCTCCATACACGAATCCTCTCAGCGGTTCTTCAGTCCGTCCTCTTGGTACAGCATAAATGTAGAGGGTGGCTTTTGCATTCTGTGAATCTACAAACTCCTGATCCATCGGGGACACAAATAAATCTCATGGCGGTCAATCAGCACGTACCGAGTATCACTGGCGTAGCTGGAAATTGTGGTTGGCGGTTGTAGAATATACAGAATCACTAGAATTTTCATCACGTTACACAAGGTTATATTTAATAACTTTCTTTTGCGACGTCTCATACGGGAACTGGCGCTCCGATTAATTCGTAAGGGCGCTCAACTCCTTATCATTGTTTCTCCTGTAGGTATCTTAACAGTCCAAGTGTTTTTTGCGAACATCGGGAGGATGTTTTCCTCGCAGGATTTCAAGGAAGGAAATGTCGCCCTGCAAGGGGGACATAAGGACGGGTTTAAGGTACGGGATGTAGTAATAATCTAGTTGGCTAGTAGTGCGCTGAGGTTTGAGGTCGACGACGTTTAAAAACCTGAGCCTCGTTCGTAAGAGCCAGCCAATGTACATTCCTTAGGTTGGCCCTTTTTGTTTTTTTTTTATAAATCGCAAAACTCCTTCTCCAATTCTCTCTTTTGCTTCCGTTCTTCTCTCTTTTCGCGAAAGACTCAAGAAAAGGCTTTTAGAAATCAAATGAAAGTCACAAAGTGAAAGCACAGTTCGATACTCAAAATTTTACCAGCCTCCGATCCTCGTGTTATTTATGAAAGGACCTCGTACCCGGTGCAAAGGTCTGAAAAATATTTTAACTGAAAAGTCGAAAAATGAGCCGGCATTAATCTTTTGTTTTTTATAAAACAGAAAAAGAGAGAGACAGAGAGAGAAGAGAGTCACGATTCAACTGTAACATGTATGTATACATATACATATATATATATACTACTCAGGTAAAAAATATCATAAACCTGTCACTGGTGCTTTCCAAAAACGAAAATCTGCTAATTCAATTTTTTTTCTTTTCTTTTCTTTTATCTTCCTTCCATAATTCTTGTTTCATATTCTTTTCCAGCTTAGTCGAACACAATTTTCTCGTTCTATCCACACGCACATGCACGCAATCTCCCATACATTCCATGTACACGTCTGACACGCAACGTTCGCACAAATATTTCATTCGTTCGCAGTCACGATTCCTCACAACGAACGCCGATAGAAAACTGCCGTCGTTTAATTGTGTTAAAGGGGAAAAAAAAACTAGCACGATTCTTTCTTTTTTTGCAGTCGCCAATAGGGACAAATTCGACCTGAGGAAACTCACGCAAGCCGCCAGTACCGAAATCGTCGTCTACAAGAAAATACCAAAGGGGATGAACAGATTATCCGACATCCTGAGAATTAACTACGTATATATATATATATATAAATATGTAAATACCATGTAAATACGTGAAAAACAATGAGACGTTAACAGAAAACAACGTTACAAAGACGAAGAAAGAGAATAAACATGCACCAGGACAACAAGGAGTCAAAGGAAAAAAAAAAAGAAAACATCTTAGGCCAGTCGGGTTGCTTCTCTTATCTTGTGATAATAATATTTGTATAGCCATTATCTAATTGGTATGTTTCGTTAGGGCGGCTTGCATGAATTTCCTTTGTTGACGACGATACAAATATTATATATATATGTATGTTTATATATATATTTGTATATATATAATAATAATAATAATAAGTAACTATATAACCTAACGATCTTTCGTTTAATGCTTCAATAATATTAATCATTAAAAATAACTAAAACGATAGAGAAATATCCTATTGATAACTGTAATCAGGAGTCAGCTGTGTTTGTCTTGCTTTCTTCTTTATCTTTCTTTTTCTCTCATTTGTCCGTTGGGTGTACATTACGCTCCTCATATATGTATATATGCACGTATGTAAAGTATTTACAATTTATTTTTTTGTCTTCTTCCTTTCTCCTTCTCCTTTTCTCTTTCGTCGGAATTCTGTGATCGTTTATGGTGTAGGCACTATGGCTTTGGAGGTACCCTAAGTTGTTACGTTAGTGTACGCATCCTTAAGGGTCGTCGAGGGTGAGAAAGACTCGTCGGATTCAAAATGCGACACAGCACCTGGACCAGGACTGAGATCTATTGGATTTTTAATTTTTTTTTCACCCGTAAATTTTCAATTTGTTTGCATTGAATTTTTGTCTTTTTTTTGTGAATACACGGAATTTCGTATCTCAGGCCGGGTCCAGGAGTTGAACGCACGACGAGGTACTTTCTCCCGTTGGGACTCTTAATCAGGTCCAGAATAGTACTGTATCCTGGAAATATCTTAGACGATAATATTAATAGTATTAAATATGCGTTTACACGAGATGATAGCCTAGAGGTTTTGCTGAATTTTTTTCTTCTTTCTTTTCGCTCTTCATTTAATTTCTTATAGAGAATTGGTGAGTTCGTCCCCGTGTTCCTGACTCTAATGACGGATCAACAGCTGGTGCAGCTTCTTGTTAAATAGACGATAATATAGGATGGTGACGAGTATTTCCGTAATTTGTAAATCATTCGCTGCTTGCATAGACGAAGTGATTGATTCTTTTTTCTTTTCTCTACTCCATTCTTATACACGATCAGTAGAACGAGTGAAGAGTTTCGTGATAAAACGTAGCGTCAGAATCAAATAAATGTACAACCAAAAAGATACGTACTTAGTTAAAAAAAATGTAATCGAGTATCAAAAAAGAAAAAGTTCAGAAACAAGATACGTTGTACATGCGAGTTTTCATTGTTACCCTTATTTTTCCATTGTCTACCCTAGATTTTAAAGAAATGTACGTGAAAATTGTGAACTCACGCGTCATTTCAAGAATTGAATAAAAATTGTCGAAAGTCCTCGATATTTTTATAGAAATAATTATCTGTATCGAACTAGACGGACTTTTAAATTCATTATAATTCATTGAAATTCACAATAATCTCTCGTTGGTTGTACGTCCATCCTCTTTCTTATCTTGCTGCAATTTCTTCCACCCAAAAAGGATTTCTCTATTGAATTAAAGCAAAGTGTCTGTTTTCCATCATTGATGTGATATGTTCATCCTTGTGGCCCGTGGGAATAGGTTCCTTAAACACAATGGAAAGTTTGATGCTTGTGAAGAGTTCCATTTTCGGATTCGCTATTGAAATTATAATCTTCAGGGTTGAGATGGACGAACGGTGAAGCTAATGATAATCTGGATGACTGGTTGAGAGCGAAGCATGAATTCCGTGTTGTCTTTTCCTTTCTCAGTGGTATTTTAATTTCCTTTTATAGTTGTGGCCCCACGTTCATAGAGACCCTCCGGAGATGAACTCAGAGATTTAAAAAAAAAATTGGCGTATCGTTTTCGACGATCACGTTGGATCCTAGAAGGAAAAGTCGAAGAGATCCGTGAGGCCTTCCTCGGTGCCCAGGGAGAAGGCGTAGTCGTTCACAGAGAGTGGTGGTTCCAGGGACAGGAGAGGCTCTCCGAAATCAAGAATACTCATATCTGAAACAAATTAATAAGATATAAATATTATGAATAATTATGTCACAATAAGATTACAAATAAAAATCCATAGCAGTTTATAAGGTAAGCATAAATTCCAAAAGCATTGTCATTCCTTGATCCTCGTTTCCAGCTGGATTAATTATATATTAAATATACAGGGTCATCCAATTTGAACCTTATGTCTAGCTTGATAATAATTTCTGTCAAGCAATGCAATTTGGCAACGTTGTCCAATGGAGACGTAAACATTGTCTGTGACTTTAAATAAATGTAAACAATTGACACTCCATTGCCCTAAAAGCTTCTCTATAAACAGATCTTGAGATTTTTCAACGCAAACATGGGTTCCCACAATCTGTCATAAGAGTGCGGAGCAAAGTATCTGATAAATATTTATTAAAAGCACAGATTTATGAGATTTTTTAGTTTAGCATTCAAGCATCTTGAATCCTCCAGGTATAAAGTCTTCAAAGTGACTGAAATTCGAACGAACGATTCTCTCACTGAAATCACATTGTTTGTGCATTGTTTACGACGTTCAACAAATCTTTTTGCCACTATAAAAAAAAAAACGTACCTTCGCGCGACAATGCTTGATGTTGTAAACCGTTACCTAAGTAGAACTCTGCCTGTGATGTGATCTTCATATGTTAAACACACAAGTCACAGCCAGAGCTCCATCAGGGAACGGCTATAGTCCTCGGTCAAAAGAATACAGAGAATTTCAAAGAAGAAAAGCGACTACTTATGCTCGCAGGTAGAGAATGAGGAAAGAAAGAAGCAAGTTTCGAAACGTTCCTTTCAAAGTCGTCAAACTTCGCTCTTCAGGAATTTTAACTGTTTCTGTGAATTAACGATTCCCGAACGAGTGACTGAACTGCGACTCGAAAGAAACGCCTCAGGAAAACCACGTTGGCGATACAACGTGAAGAGTAATGGAGGAAGAGGGTTGAAAAGCGTATTTATTAGAAGAGATGAGAATTCGATAAAAGAAGCAGGAAGAAGGCAAAAAGGAATGTAAAAACGGAATATTGGTAAATGCAGGTCGAGGAAGAAAGAAATAAGAAAAAGAAAAATCATAGCGTGAATTTCTTCATGCTTAAAAAAATTTGTTAATTGAAAATAAAGAAAAGCGTATGATGGTTATATGCGCCCATGATACAGACAGTATAGAAAAGCATACGTGGATGAATTTTACAATAAAAGTACAGATTCTGAAAAGTCTTACAAAGCTGACACAAGAATATCATTTCGGATTGACAACTTTTCAGTCACTGCTTCGTTTCTATGTACATCACAAGCCCTTAATAGTAATTTGTCAGTACGTACAGTACACGAGTGACTATTCTATAAATCTTAAAAAAACAAAGAAAGCGTAATTCAGTTTTTGAGTAAAGCATAAATTGTAAAAACATAAGTAACGTAAAGCGTAATCGAGCTACTCGGCTGTCACGTTTTTCTGTCACCGATGATCCCTACCTGGCGTGGTGTTCTGATCCTCTGTCTGAAGTTGGAATCTGCCACCTCCCATAGGACCGAAATCATCGGATTCGCATAGGAGGGCATCCCTCATTCTTGCTGAGGAGGTAGTAGGCGTCAGAGTGATCGGAGCACTTTGATCAGGATTAAGATGATCCTCGACAGAGGGTACAGGTTCCACCTTGACGTCACCTCCGCCGACCAGCAGTTCCGGAGGGAGACAAGGCATCGGTGGCATCTTTGAGGATGTGTGGGACGTCGTCCTGTGTCCTGGACTCGAGGTCGACTTCACTCCAAGATCATCAGGACAGAGGAACACTTCGATCTCGCCATGTTGTGACCTCATGTGTATCTGGAGCTTTTTTTGTTGGTTCGAGCAACAGAGAATACAAGATTATATGTTTCTTTTTCCTTGTCGCAATCTCGTCAGCTATTATATGTTCACTACCTTTGGCTGACCGAAGGCGTTCACTGGCTGAGGAACGTGGAGGGTCGCTTCCGGTGGTGCCTTCACTGCCATAATTGCCTGATCTCTGTAGGCCGAGACTGAGCGTAAATCGTGATACGTCACGTAAGCGTATTGCCTGTCTGCGCAGAGTTCACGTAGATTTTTCTCAGCACCGTGAATCAATCTGTCCAGAGTGTTCTCCTTAGCCTCAAGATCGGCGACCTCTCTCCTAAGGTCAGCAATGTCGTTTTGTTCACCCGGCAGCTGTCCACCCCTGAAATAAAAAATTATATCCATGAAGATCCATCGGTCCACAGCCACGAAACACAGTGAGACCTAAGATTGAATAAAAAAAGTAAATACATATAAAATACGACTCACTTCCACTGAATATTATTTTTACTCTTTTTCTCCAAAATGCCAATCCCCTCCAGTACGTTTGTGATGTCGTAGATGCGACGTTTCTGCACTTCCAATTTCTCTGAAGCCACGTTCAGATCGACCACGCCGTCGTGACTGCTTTCCACCAGGTTGATAAATTTCTTCGTGAGCAAACTCAACGACGTGTCGTACCGTGTCCTCTCTACGGGCTTACCTAAGCGAGAAGTATCTGATTAAAAAAAATTGTCTTAACTCTACGTAACACGGATTAGATAATACTTGAGGAATACGTAATAATCTGAAATTACTCTTTGTGGGCGTGTGACTCGTCAATGAGTTGGAACCAGATCTTCTGCGTTTACCGCGTGGGGCCTTAAAGGCTGATTGACTTGGTCCTGTCGTACCCACTTCCAAGTTCAGTCTTCTCTTGACTGCCTGGACCGAAATCTAAGAACATTACAGAACAAACATGATTCGAATTTATCCAAACAAGACACTTGAGTACTATCAGCTTGTAAATTGTACCTCAGCTCGAGGCGGAGGCTGTGCTGGTCTCCTGGTTACTTGGTAACAAGGTGTCTGTCCATACTGATGATCCTGTAGATGAGGACTTGGCGTTTCCTCGGCTATCCTTTGTGCTTGGACTTCGTCCATGGATCCTTCGTCTATGAACTCTGTTTTGACTGCAATTAGAAAATTTGTATCAGCCCCGTTCGTAAAAAATTAAATACGATCATACAAGAGTCTAGAATATCTTACCCAATTTTGTTTGAGCCATGTCTGGCGTGACGGGTCCAGCAGGATCCTCCAGGATGACCTGTCTCCTGACACGAGGCATCCTGACGACTTTAACGAATCTGTCGATAAGGAAAGTGAATCAATGAAAAAGAAAAACGAAAATGAAAAATACACGTCATATCTAAGTAACCCGGGTCAGAAAGTCTTCTTGAGACAGTGGAGTATCGGTGCTACGAGACAGTTGAACCATAAATGTGCGATACACAGTGACTCGTATTTTTATCAAAGAGCCAAACCGATTAAACGTCAATGTACAATTTGATTGACCAAAGCTTGCCGAATCCTGGACACCAGGTCATCGCGACACCTAGAACATTCATGCTGGCGCCTGATCTCTTCCCCAGAGTAAACTGGCACCTACCAACCGGAAATAACGCCTATGTAAAAATTCACCCACGTTCTCCTCTGAATACCTTAAACGTCCACGTTATAAATAATTCCAACAAAAATTTAATCAAGCCATAGATAATGCTCCTAATCAAACTAGTAAATACCGAGTATACATTGTAACGATCATACTGATAATAAAAAGAAAAGAATTCTTTTTAAGTCATTCAATTAAAATGATTAACGTATAAAATATTTATCTCTACCCTAATCAATTAGATCCACAAAATCCATTCTGAATTCTACGACACTGGAGTGACTGCAGAGGTCTTGGATTTCGAGCTGGAGTAAAAGGGCGTGAATCCTGACCTAGGAATTCTACAAGGTCCCTAAAACCATAGGTATAAAGGGACGAAGGACCTGAGGGCGCCATTGGAATTTTTTTCATCTTCAAAATCGACCCCAACGCTTCCCAAACGATTTTACCGGTTTTCCCACCAAGCACCGCGTCGAACGATCTTCCCCTGCAGTAAAAGCCATCACCGGTGCCAGGATCCTCGCAGCATCTTCCCAGTCGCATATTGGAAGATCTGCAGTGTAACAGTCGACCATCCGAAATCTATCAGTACATAATCCAGCGACGTGGCAAGGGAGAAGGCGAGCCTGAAGAAATTCAATAGATTCCCTGAATCGCCAGTGAAACATGGGGGAAGGTCCTAGAAGCCGGGTATTTGTCTAAAAGAGAAAGAAAGAGAAAAATGGCTCCGGGTTTGAAAGCCAACGGAAAAGTATCAGCAACCCACCGCAGTAGGATCCTGAGGTTATCCCGTGTATGCGGCAACTACACAGAAGACTCATCCAACAGGAGTCCTAAATAATCCCAGGACTGGAAACATCTGTCAGAGGGAAATGAGAATGAGAAAAGATGGCAGAAAATGTAGACAGGCAAACGTACGTGTAGAAATGTATAAAAAAGAAAATTGACAGATTTCACTACCTGATTTCCACTGTCGATCAGCTGTTAAGGATCTACAGTAAATTTCCATGTACAAACGAATCTCCCAATGTTCCCCCGTCCGAATTTCAGTCCAAACGATCAAATCTTGAAAAGGTACGCAGCCACGTTGTCCATCCTGGAGTACCAAGTGTTTTGGTTATGTCGTACCACAACACTCATCTCGGACTCCACGATATATTTCTCATACGGTGTATACAAGCTCTTGCGAAGTTTTATCATCACCAGAGTGGAACTTCGCGTGGTTGATAATTTCGTAAACAATTAAGGAGCCACTAGCAACGTCGTACATAATACATGACACGAGGCGTCCACTGGCGTCGTGACGAGCGTGGCATGGCCGCTGGAATTTTCTCAAAGCGTCGTAGAAAAACGTGCAGGCCAACAAAACTCAATATTCTCATTGAACCTGCATTGCCAATGGGTTACGAAGAGGCTGCGGCAAGTTCAGAAGTATGAGAAGGTACATAACCAAAAAAAGAAGCAGGGTTTCAAAATTGCTCTAAAAAAACAAATGAAAACAGACCCCAGCAAAACAAGCGAGGATCACTGTAGAGCCTGAGAATGCCGGTTAGGATGTCTAAACAAAAAGAAAAAAGAAAGCAACTTCTGGAAGTCTATAGAGCCAACCTAAGAAGACCAAAGGGACCCTTGCTGCCTTGAACAGTTAAAGAATTTCCTGTACTTGACTGTTACGAAAAGGCAGGTTTACAATGTTCAGACTTAACCTGGACGCAAGATGTGGAGAAAAGGTCCAGTTTTCTAGTACGTCCTACGTATTTCGGTTTCCGTACCGAATCTTTTTCAAACTGTCTGTATGTAAACTTCTACGACGAAGACCGGTCGTGCTTAAATACAGACCTACGTGGCGATCAGCTGTTAACAATTAGGAGTAGTATCGAGCGTGGTTAGAGGAAGGACACGCCGGAGGGTTTCGCGCTTGTAATTCGCGAGCGCAGCCAACGGATCGAAGGGTAGAAAAGGGAAGGAGGCCTAGGGAGAGATAGCTAGAGTGAGATGGATATATATATATATATATATATATATATATATATATATATATATATATATATATATATAAAGTAGTAACAGAGAGGGAGAGTGAGAGAGGGTAGAAGGAACAGATAGAAAGAGGCCGATGCACCGGGATTTAAAGCCTTTAAAGAGCCAGGATAACGTCGCAGAAGCATTAGCCGCGTTAAGTAACCGTTAAACGAAAGCTCGAACGTGGAATTCAGGAGTTAGCGGCCCTCCTGGCGCGTGTAAGTACGGTCACGCGAAGTCCACGACGTTCCAAAAACGGTCTGGCAAGAATGAGAGACATAGTAGAGCGAGAGAATGATAGATAGAACGCGCGCGAGAGAAAGAGAAATCCTCCTCGTCCTCCATGGCACTCTTAGATAGAGATAGAATAATTGTTGCGAGAGAAAGAGAGAGAGAGAGAGAGAGAGAGAGAAAGAGAGAGGGAGAGAGAGAGAGGAGAGAAAGCGTAATCGTGATAGAGAATCGAGGTGAAAAAGGCACGGCGTGTAAGCTCGCCGGGCCCTGTCCTCTTCTCGAATGTAATGAAGTCCCAGTACGTTGGCTACCCTGAAAATTCAGGATCCTTGACACATAGAGAAGACCAGCTACCAGGAGATGCTTCAGTGTTTGTCGGGTAACCGCCCCAGGTCGAAGCACTGTGTGTCCACGCTCTTGAAATTCCCTAACCGTATTTGCGTACTAGGATCCTCTTTAGGCACAGGACGGGTTCTTGTATTACAGAGATTCCCCGGGTACCGGAGTAAGGAAGGATGGAGGAATTAAAGTATCGTACCCTGATCTAATATATGTATTACGCTTACTTGGCTCGGGTGGTGGTGCTGTATTTCGAGACGGCCCTCTTCCGGGGATCGTTCCTCCTGGTTAGAGGCTCCAAACGCGAGGCATTCTCGTGCTTATCCGAGGAGGTATCCTCTCTCGGAGCAGGACAGGACAGGCTTCCCTTGTGGAGTATCCTGGGGTCGTGCTTGACAACGCAGTTTGGCGACGATCTTGTGTATTATCGTCGTTGTCGTCGTCGTTGAATTCAGTTCTAGCTCTCTCCGCTTCCTGTCTCACTCTCTCGCTCTCGTACGTTAAACGTGTCTCTCTCTCTGCCTCAGGCTCTCTGTATTATCGGTACTCTCTCTCTCTCTCTCTCTGTGACCCTTGTACAAAATTTCTTAAAGTTTCTTTCTGTTCTCTCTTTCAATATCTGTCCCAGTACACGTATTTTCCGTGTTCTCTCTGGCTCTTTCTGTGTTCCTTTCAGTCTGGGCGCTCTCTCGGTGCCTCTAGCGCGGCCGAGCGGTGTCCATTTTCTGGCGAGCACACGGTCCGAGAAATCCTTCTGGTGTGTACGAACCAGTCCAGGAATCCTTATACGAAAAAGCCCGTGACACTCGCCACACCGTGGGCTTCAAGATGAGCCCAGTCTCGACATTGTCGCTACAACCTGGCGATGAGAAAATAATCCTCTCCTGGGCGCTAACACGAGGCCGGCTCGTGAGCTGGGTGATGGGCTGGCGCGCTGGCAACTGGCTAAGCTACGGGACAGATAGAAGTACGTTCACGGTAGTCTTGGTGCCGCCTATCTTTGTAGTCAGACGTTCGTGGACGCGTACGTGTGCCGGCATTGGCCATCTGCCGGCTGATTGGTAAGTGAATGCGCGCCAAAACGGCCTCTTGTATTTCCCGCAATACGTGCTGCCAACAGTGGGCGAGGAAAGTCACCGTATCTCGACGTTTATTTCGCGCGAGACTCTGCAACTAATTGGTTTTCTATCCTAGCACCGAGAACACAGATCAATCCCATTTGCAGTACGATTTCATATTAACACTTGACACTCGACTCCAATTGATATGTTTTGAGGTTAAACTTTTGATAGAGGGCAACATCTCCTTTCCTATCAGGATCCTTATGCTACGTTGGCAGCGGGCCCTCCCGGCATGGGCTAACTTCTCTAAAAAAAAAAAGAACGGTCAGAGTACTCGCGAATTATGTAATTTTCTCTCTGCTCTTTGGACACTTGAGATTCTACGATATCCGTACACAGAACGCTTGGTCGATTTCTTGTTTACGGGTCCTATTGCTCTGGGACTGATGGGATCCCGTTCCCTTCGGTCCCTTGGACGAAACTAAGCGGCCGGTTATTCGCTCCTCCGCGGTAGGGATGTTAGCCTGCAGGGACGTAGGATTCTGGGGCGCCTGGCGCCCGAAATCCTGCATCAGGACGACTTACTTGGAAGCCAAGAGCCACCGCCCTTTTTTCTTGTGCTATGCCTGTCGATCCTATGCACTGAATTCCTTTGGGTCTTAATTCTTTCTATTGATGTTAGATTGCGCCCTTTATTTGGACTTTTTTTTTTAATTTTTCGTAATATAATTCTCATGTACGATTGTCACAGGGAACGGAGCTCGGAGGTGGTTCTTTCGAGTTTTGGTAATTTCTTTAAACAGATATTTGGCACAGCAAAGAGTTGTCATGAGTTCTAAGAATTCTGCAAGATAGAACCACGTTTATCCACAAGGATTGTACGGTTTTGCGAAACAAACGAAAATAGAATGGGCGCTATATCTCACTGGTTGTTTATTAAAGTCGTAAGGCGTCGCGACATGGATAAGGCTTACGGTAAAAAAAGAAGAAAGATGTAGGATAAAAAAAGATGAAATACTCATAAGCATTTACCCCAGCCTCCAGGAGGATCTCTTGGTACCCTTGAAAGGGTCCCAGGGACCCCATGGGTATTTCGAACACTCCATGAAACACTTGGGAGGTTAAGGATGCAAGATTTCATGGGGCTCTCTATATCCCATGGTGAACTCGTCGAACCACCTTGCTCTCCACGCTACAGGTCCATTCAGTAATTATCCATGTAGAACAGATACGTGAAACGTATTAGCCGAGCAGCATTTTGTCCTGAATGAAATTTAATAAACTCTAAATATTATTTATATCAGAGTATATACAGTATAATGAAGCACGTAGTTACGCCAGTATTACGTATCCAGTTGACCCAATAAGATCCAAGGATCAGTATTCGATTTATACTCCAAGTGCAAGATCTACCCAGAGTAAGGAGTGTTCAGGACATGACCTTAGACCTGGAACGGGTACAGCCGATCATCGATTCCAGGCAGGTGTAAACGTGGTGTGCGAAGGGTCATTACTCTCGCTTTACTCACGAGTAAGATCCATGAGGCCCTAACAATTTCTTCGAGCTCTGAAAAGTGTCTACAGGGTGCACCGTTCACAGTGATACGTTCCTGCTTCAAGCAGCTAAGAAGGGGGGCCCGGTGTTTCTTTCGTAACGTATTTATTTGAACCCTACGCAACTACAAAAGGCCTGTGCCCTACGACATAGGGGAGGCACACTGTCTCCTCCTTTGGCCTGTCCCAAGTGCCACCCAAGTTATCCCATCGGTTTAATTTGTAAAAGCGTTTCCCAAGCGACGCCATGTCAAAAGTCCAAAGTCAAGAAAGCCGAATCAAGCCTTTGCAGAAGTCATGGATCCCATCCTCCTCCTCTTCTTCCACCACCATCATCCGATGCTCATATATCTACTATCACGAAGACCTCAGGTCGGTCCACTTCCGGCTTGTCGAGAATCTGCATCGCCGAGTACGTGATCGCCTTCACTTCCGCACCCTGGGAATGCTTCCCAATCGAGAACTCCTCGCCTACGGCTATTGCTTTTATCCTGTAGTTCTCCCGGTCGAATTCCTTGATCTTCACTTTCTGATAAAAGGACACATGTGTACATACGTACTTCTGTTAGTTTTTCCTGCCTTCTCATCGTGGACGGTAGTAGAAATAATCATAGGGATAGACCAGGGAAAGGAGGAAAAGGGTGGCTCGGTCTTGTTCTCTAAATTATGATAAACAATTACATCACTAAAAAACATCTAGAAGATCGTCACAGTCTGAACTTAGGTATAAGAATGCTGAATATGCTGATAATCGTTTTAAAATCGTACTCTTCCGCTTTTATCCAACGAACACTATGTTCTACTTTACTGGAACGTACCCTGGCGACAATGAAGGGCTCTGCACAGAACATGAAGAGCAACTCGTCCAGAAAGTGAAAGAGTAGACTCTGCAAATCGTGTCCTTCGGCTTCAATTTCATGCACTTGCAACATGTCGACGCGTTCCAAATCCGTCATGTATCCAAACATGGCTATGGCACATTGTTCAAACGCCTCCTCCAAACTATCTCCCCAGGCGTGCAACCTAAAGTATTAAAATTATGCATCACATAGAAATAACTTCCACAGCATAAATGAATCATACGAACACTCTATTCTTACATTTCCACAGAAAAACTTCACGTAAATCACCATAAATTAAACTTTTTTCAAATTTCCACCGTTACACGTCTGTCACGTAGCATCTATTTGATTGCCCATAACAATATAAATCCTCAGAAGAAGCATATATATTTATTTACTTACTGCACGTCCGCGGTGTGATCCAGATCTGCAAAAGAAACAGAAAATTTCCCGGTTTTACTTTGAAATTAATACTGCGTCTTTGATTCGGCGCATATAAACACACTGCGCCGGAAGCACACGAGGTTTTGCTTCAAGCACACCCGGCAATCTTTGACGATCTCTCATGATTTTATTAATGCTTCAATCAAACTTAGGGATAACGGACTAGTAAGGTTGCTTGGATATTATAAAAGCCGCCACTATCTACTCACATTCGTATTTGACTGGCGGTATTGCGAAATCCTCGTCGGTTAACTCCTCCATGATCGTTCACAGCTGATCTCTCCCACGTGAATCACTAATCAGCTGTTTCTCTGACAGTACGGATCAATGGCGTACTACTATTACAATTTTGTTTTCCTTTAGATAGGTGGCAGCACTTTCTGGCCTTGCGGCAGGGTCACGAAAATCTTTTACCGACGACGCTGAGATTACGAGGCTAGTACAACTGGTTGCCGCATTTCAGGCGTCACTGTACCTTTTCCAGCATCCTTGATAATAGAAATTGAGTAGAACGGATTGCCGGTCTGCAGGCGTCAGTTGCCACGTGAGTCCCATCACCTGCTGTCCTTTGTGAAATCTAATAAAAGACATAGGCCCTTACTCATACCTCTCTTTTAGCGTTAAGAGACGTCTTTTATCGACTGCTATCTGCTGTCTTTTAACGACTAATAGACGTGTCTTAACGCTAAAAGAGAGGTATGAGTAAGGGCCATAGTTTACTTAAGTCTTTGAGTTTCTTGTGCGTGATACAATTTCGTATCGATACTGTCTTGTCACTTGTTTACACGAATGCTTGTTGCACGCGCTCACTTTGTCACCGACTAGAAAAGGAAAACGTACATTTAAATTAACTCGCGTTGTACTTAATTTGTTTCTGCGAAAGATCTGTATCTAGAATACATGAGCTCGTTCTGCGTGAGCTTCGAATGTGTTTGATTTTTTCAGATTGACAGTTTTCCTCACCGTTTCTCCCCTCGCATCACGGAAACTTGTTCTCCATCTTGAGCGAGCCAAGGGCGTCCGCTTTGACAATAATACAATCTTCATTACATAAAGATGAGGATGAAGTGGCTGCTAGATGAGCAAGGAAGACTGCTTTTTATTTATTTGTTGGTAGCAAGTTTGTAATGGTAAGAATCCACAGGGTCATGGTTGACAGCTGCGTCTTTTCAATTATAACAAAATGCGTAACGGAGTTGACTCAAAGCACCGTTTACAAAATTACACTGTAGTATAACATTTGAATGATGCGCATATCAACGTTGTCTGGATTTTTTTATGTCTGGCTGCTCTAAAAACTGGTTTGATAAAATGCCTTGAAAGAGAGGCATATACATATGATGTATGTCAGTAGTTTTCGTTGTAGGATGAGTTCATCTTTAATAATTGGTCCTGCTGTGTTGTCGGTTCGTGAATTTACTCGGGTATCAGCGTGGCCGTTTTGATCCTGTGCAGGTTTGAATTTCTATTGCTCTGCTGACATGACTCTCCTTCCACAGAATGACTTTAATGATATGCAATTTTGCAACGTAGCGCGCTCCGGAGTCCTTGGTCGGAAACTATATAAAGAGAAGGCCTGATTGCCCCGTAGCTATACATTTTTAAGGTAACATCCACACGATGCGGTCACTCAATTTTCTTGCTGCAGCCTGCGCGGTTCTTCTCTTGTTCTTTGTTGCCGTACAGAGCGACGAGGATATTTCGTTGCGTAGGTGACACTTTTCATTCGTTTGAATATCTATCCGATGGTTATTGCAAAGTGATCCATTTTTGTTAAATAAATATTTTAATATTCTTCTGTGTTTTTGGTACAGCCAAAGAAGTGAAGTCATGCAGGAAGAGCTCCAATGACTATTCCTCCTGTCTGAGACTTGCCATACAGGAGTCATGGCCAGTCTTCATGAAGGGTGAGTATTTTGCATTTTGAAAAGCGAATAAATATTTAAATTTACTCAATCTGTTCTTTCTTTAGGTATTCCTGAATTGGATCTACCAACGCTGGATCCTTACTTCATATCCCAGGAAGAGAGTACTTATGAGAATGGTGCTATAAAAGGAAAAATCGTTGTAAAGAACGCAAGGAATTATGGCCTGTCCAAGGCCCAGTTTCTAGCAGTGAGGCCCCAACTTCAGAATGACTATTTCCGCTTGGAAGTTGATGTCGAGATACCCAAAGTCTTCATCGAGGGCGATTACAAGGCTGAAGGTTCCTTGGAAACTTTCCAAATGGGAGGAAAGGGTAATGTATAATTGATTATAATTAATATTCTAATTACTGAATTAGTAACAGCGATACTTATCAATCATCTGATCTAAAGGGTACTTCAATATCAGTCTTGAAGGGGTGATAACCACCTGGAACATTGAGGGACCAATTGTCAACGACAGATGGCAAGTGGAACACTTCACGGTTCTGCCAGAAGTCAACAAGATGCACGTCTACTTCACTGATCTCTTTAATGGCAATGAGAATTTGAGTTAGTAGTAATTTAATTCACAGTGCGACTTGAACATTGTTTTAAAACAAACTAATTACCAAATTATTCATTAATTTCACAGACAGAGCAGCCATGAGCTTCGTAAACGAGTACTGGTCAGTCTTGTATCACGGAATGTTGCCGTACGTTTCAAAAGCCTGGGACGAAGAACTGACGAAGCTGGTGAACCGCATGTTCTCAAAGATCTCATTTTCCAAGACTTTTCCATAATAAGACTCTCTTTATTTAAGTTTTCAAGCACGCTCATTCTCTTGACGATTTAATCATTCAAGAGACCAAGATACACTGAGCTTTTCTTTTTTCCATTAAAATACAGTGTACGTAACTGTGTTCAAATAGACAATAAGAATGACTAATAAAGTTAACGCTTGCCAAGAATATATATGCTAATACCCAGAGACGCGCCTATACTGAGAATAAGCCAATAGATTATCCAGAATCTAATACATTAAACCAGACAACGTTCTAATAAGATTTACAATAAGATGCCGGTAATCGAAAAACCGGAAATGCATGAGTTCACGAAGTTCTACCGTTACGGTAGAAGGAAAGTCTCAACGGGCACATGTCGCAACAATTGATTAACAATTCCTGCAAAGAGGCCGGACAATTTTCTTTTCAATTGCGGCTCCATAGCTTTGAGTACTTCCTGCCCATTTTCCTTGAGGAATAAGTTCGTTGCTTCCGCTAAAAAAGAATAAGGTCAAACAAATAACAAAGACAGATAAAATATTCAGGACATTCACTATCAGCAAATTCCTTGCAGCTGCACATGCCATTGCAAAATAACGACTTACTCAGTATACGGTTATTATTGAATATCTTGTGGACCCGCATCATGACGCCACTGACAGCCAGTTCAACGTCCAGGTTCTCAACATTCAAATAAGTTTTCCCTTGATTAATCTTAGTAGACAAGCCGCCACGGACAAGAGCCCTGACATCGGTGAATTTCGCATGAAAAGTTCCGTTTCCGTTCGCCGGTAAAATAATCAGGATTCCAGAGCTAAACCGAAAGTGTATCAGTCATCGAAAGTACCAAATGACGGCCAACAGAATAAATAATGAAATATTAAAAAGCCAAACCTAGAGTAATGAGCGTCTAACACAAGCAGCGGCATTCGAACTACAGCTTGGAACGGTGAACCCAGCCTGATCTCGTCAACCGTGAAGTTACTAGCACCCCTGACAAACAGTTCACGCAGTTGAACCTTGTAGCCGTTCTTACCACCTGTCAGAGACAGCGTGAGCTCGTCCATCTGTCTCAGGAAGACCACAAGGCAGAAACAGAATTAAGTTCCTCATTAAATAGCTATATACAAGGATTAAAATAAATAGGAAGAAAAGGACTGATACCTTATAAAGAATGTATTAAGGAAGATAATATCCTTAGGGCAAACTCACACGAAATGGTTCAACGGATGGTAATTCAATTTCCGGAATCCCATGGCTCAGGTACGGTCTTAGATGATGAAGCGCGCCAATCAGGCACTTTTTCAAATTGGGATCACTCCTTGAGCATTGCTTCACGTACTCCGCTGCGAATTATACATGCTCCAGGTAAGTAAGAGTAGGTCGGTGACATAGGTTGCAAAAGGAGTCGGTTGATGACTGTTCTCGGATTGAGCAATGCTTTTACAAGGTACAGATACAAAGTAACTTACGCGTTGAATCTCCATAGGTACTCTGGCTGACGAGGAGTAACAGAAGTGTGAAGAACATTTTTCGTTGATACAATCAAGTTCAGGTATCAGTCACTCTTCGACCTGGCAACGGATGCTGGTATTGTTTCTGAAGAATAACAGTGAAAGATCAATTTCAAGATGGTTCTTAACGTTAGAACTGTGGTGGGCGATTGGCAGATGCAGTTTGTTGCAGCCGATACTTTCACTACTGCAACAAACGTGCCTACCTCTTATTTCCTTAGAGTTATATACATATGCACTGTGTATATATACTGAGGTACTTATTTACTAACCAAACCAAGTATTTCTATGTATACATACCATCTCTATGGTTAACGATAATTTCGTGGATTTCAATGTATACATAATAAGCTTCCTGTGCGGTTATCATGCGATGGCTTTGTTTAGAAGTTTGCTTTGGTAATTGTTGGTATTATGCAAAAAAAGGAGAGAAATTATTGTTAGTTTAAATCAAGTGCAGTAGGGTATAATTTTTTTATTTACTGGGATACCTTGTTCGTGTGGTTTCATGATAAAATTCAAGAATTTCTCCTCGTACTTCCTCCTCCTTTTCACGGATCTTCCTTTTAGTACTTGACCACTACTCCATCATTTTATTTACTATCTGGTTGGTCAGTTTTAGTATAGTGAGGGGAGGGCACCCGAACCTTGCGCAATCATTCTCGAAAATCAACGGATCAACTTGCTCGCCTTCCAGTCTCTTATGGTAGATACATTGCTGAGAGTGAAAGCGTAAGCGACACGCGTTCTTAGTGCCCCAATGGAAACGTGCGTTACTTCTGGATCAGGACGACTTGGGAAACCTCACACGAGAGCTTCACTCCTGGTGGACATGTTCTTCGGGACTGGAGTCACAGCACTTCCGGTGGTATTGTTGCTGCTGGGAGACATTGTTGGATTTTCGTCTGGAGAATTTGGTAAGTGTCCGATTATTGTAATTTCTTATATGATTGGTAATTAACGGTTATGGAATATGAAAGGATCGAATACCTGGATTTAATATTGACAGTGAATAAATCCTCAGGGTGGGACTGTCGTTTGATAATCTTCTTACTGATAATTAAAATGGATTCAAATTATTTTAATAATTCATAGACGTTACGTAAATTTCGAAATGTCAAACAGTCTAAACGACCTTCTCTTCGAAGTGAAAACGAGGGAATGTTTATATAATTTCGCGCAATAAGACAACAACATGAAGGAAAGTATTTTCATGGCTTTCACTAAGAATATAAAAATCTGTTTTACAGGTTAAAAAGTTTGATTCTCCTCATTAAAAAAAAAAATAAAGATATCTCTGACTAAATTTTCGTTTAGATAGGACCATGCGTAATGGATGCTAACAAAATTTAATTCATAGGAGTGAAAGTGGTTTAGACGGTTAAGCTGAATCATTCTGTAGTAAGTTTTTTTTGTATGGAACAATTTTTACTTCTGAAGATAAAAATAAAAATAAATGATCAATCACACACGAAATCATTGAATGATCATACGCTCTCGTGCGTACACTGACGCGAGTCTTTCTCTCTGGTAAATTCACTAGGATTTCTTTAACCGTTCTCCATTCTAATTACTCATCTCTTATACCCCGTAGAGGATAACTTCAAGAACTGTCATCCCGATCTACCAGGATTCGATACTTGCGTTCGCGAAGGTCTGAACGCCATTCGTCCTTACTTCAAGACGGGATTATCAGAATATGGCGTGGAGCCTTTTGATCCTTTCTTTGCAAGGGAAGTGAAAACATCACGCGGTTTACCCAATCTTGGTTTTACCGTAACCCTCAAAAATGTTACAGAAAGTGGATGGTCTTCTAGCAAAGTAACAAAATTCGTGAGCGATCTTCCAAATTACAAGGTGAACCGATTTTACCTGAAACAATAATAAATAATTGTTATTTGACGAATTTCTATAATTATTATTCATAACAGGTGAGATACACTCAAAGCTTCCCTGAGAAACACCTGGCTGGCGATTACGAGTTCACTGGTGCAATTCTGGGCTCACGGATGAACAACAGAGGAAAGTTCACCTTGACTCTTTGTAAGTTCATTAGAAATATACCGTTGTGTCGATTAATACTTTCTCTAATTTTCAAGTGACTTAGCAGCTGATCAAATATGGCTGAGATCATCCTCGAGATGTCTGGTCAGGAATTAATATTTCTTATAATACTTGGTATACTAAGTCGGTAATAACCGATCACTTCCTTCTTGAACTTCTGACCTGAATAGAAGTAATGAATTTAGCGACCTGATTATAAGAAATTATTGGTCCATAAGTGAAATAGTTTTAAGTGACAGATTAAAAAGTTTAAGGTCCATAGCAAAGTTTGCCATTGTCAATGCTTTTTGTGCCATTGGCAAGAGTTCCCAGCATCGAACACGTGCTCCTGTCTGTCACTTTGAACTATTTTATTCATGGACCGACTATATAAGTAGCTAGGTACCTGGTTCACAAGAGGAATCATGATTTGGTTTCAGACGACTTGATCCAGACGACGACCATCACGATGGCACCCAATTCAAAAATTCAGGTTCGCGTAGACGTTCAGTCAATTCGTGACCTGGCCTTGCATATTTCACATCTCCTTTACGGTCGGGAGGTTCTGGAAGCCATCTTAGACAGGATCATCAATGGCGTCTGGCAACCAGGATTCAGCGTCACCAGACCAATCATCAATGATTTGGTATCAAATGCGTTCACTGACATTTTTGGTAAAGCTTTCCAAAAGTTTCCTTTTGAGAAAATCATCCAGACTTCAAAGAAAAGTACCAGGAACAATGCGGTACCAGCTTCCTGAAAAACGTGGTGAACCAGTATTATAGTGTTCTCCAGGTTCTCGAATGCTTAATAGAAAACTTCAACGACTCACCAGAATATGAAGTGGGTTAAGAACTTCTTAAAAATTCCGTCTGCGTGTACCTATAATTTGTCTGTTAAAAACTATACATTAAATATGCTACCAGCATCCGGTAGCAGCCTGGTACCCCACTACAGGATCTTTCAAAATCTCACGAACAAGACTCAAACCGGCTTTTACAGTTGATTCTGAAAAAAAGTTATTTTGTACATACCATTTGTAGTATATGTAAATAAATAAAATAGAAGTCATCGTCTGATTTAATATTAAATCTATTGACTATTCTGATCTTGATCTCACACTCTTACGCAAACGTCTTCCTTGGTATTCAAAACAATTCGGACCATCTATTACTGGTACTATTTTATAAGTATAGTCAGCTCCAGAAATTCTTACGCCTCTGAATTCCAAGTACACCGATAATAATTCTCAGATCAGCAGATCCCCACGTATAAGCAGAAACTATTAAAGAAGACAGAATTAGCAATGGCGAACCGTGACAGATCATTTCTCTCGACTGAGTAAGGCGGTTTAGATTTTTTCTTACCTAGTTGTCAGCTTCCTTTTTCTTTTATTTACCCACAAAAAAAAAGAAGGAGAGTAGGTAATAATGGCGGTAGGTGTAGGTTTCCTCCTCTACTCAGGAAGCTGCTTACCTTGAGATCCTCTCAAGCAATCCGGTCTTTGACCCCACATTCTTCTGTCACCTCTATGGATTTCAGTTCCCTGCACATTTACACAATACAAAATATCAGACTGCGATACCAAAAATTAATCTCCATCAGTCACAAGACACAAAAAACAACAAGGTACACTACCGGTGAACATGGTGTTCCCCAATGATAATTTGCACTAGGTCCCATAAGGTGGGGCCTTATAAATATAATCTAAGATTACAACCGTTTGTTTAACGGGCCTGAACATTATTAATTAAGTCATGTACTACAGCACGTGTGACGTCTATTCACATGACGTATTGAACGCTTTCTTCTGTAGTGCGACTTACATTTTTATGGTCGATTATCGTGAAATTGCATTTCAAATTTCGCAACAGCTATCACTCACAGTGGGCCATTTATCAGTAGCGAAATTAATATTGAATTGCGATGCTTTAAGAACCGATTAGATAATTTCCTTCCACGGAAGCCCATGAGTACCAGGATAGCCGTATGATCAAAATTGCACTTATTGGATCTTTATCGTTTTGATATGTCAGTCCCAAAAATCAATCCATTCGTTTCACAGTTAAATGTAATATCAAGTAATTTGTTGCTATCGCTTTTGAAGAAAGTCTCTGGGTCGTCAGGACCCCACTCTGTCGAAGTTCGACCATAGCGGGGGGCAATGTCAAGGCATTATAAGTTCCCTGGCATCAGGAGAGTCCGGTCATTCTTCGTGAAGAAGTTCAATAGCACTGATTGGTAGGGTCCAATCGGAGCGAAGTGATAGAAGCAGGAAGTCAAGGAAGCATAAGAAGACTTGAAGATCAGGAAGATTAACATGAAGGGTGTTCTTATACTGTGTGCTTACTCCTGCTTCTTCCTGGCAGGAGTCGATGCCATCGGCAAGTACAAAGGATTGGAATTCCTGGAGCCATGTTCGCGACATGATCCTGAGCTAGAGAGCTGCTTGGCCAAATCCGCCAACGTCCTGACTGAGCATTTTCGTCATGGTATGGAAAACAGTTCACATGAAATTATTATTAATCTTTTATCAACATCATATAGGGTGTTTAATTGCTTAGCAAATACAATATCACACGTAACACGCCTGTTGTAATTATTTACGCATTTTGTTATTTCAATATAACAGAGTTCCCATTGACGTTATTTATATGAGCGCAAAATTACAATTCGCATACAGGGTACACGTATTATTGTGGTTGCTGAATTTATACTGAATTATCCATACAGTTTATACTCACGTGTAAAATATTCTGCTCGGACGAGCAAAACTTGGGAGCGCAAAAAAGCAGGTTATAACGGTGTATTTGAATGGTTACCCAGTGTCCTACATTTCACTCAGAGTCTTGGCGATGGATGAGCATAGTAGTTCCGTCACGATTTGACGGGCTGAAGTACTTTATTAGTGATCTGGAAAAAAATTGTTTGATAAAATACACATTTTTATAAAAACTCTGAATGATTTTATATTTTGAAAAAAAATAGTATTTTCAGATTTTTGACTACAAGCCCGTATCCTACATAGAATAGAGAACACCAGATACGAACAGTGAAAGTTCAAATACGAATAGTAGGCGACACACTAACGTTTTGATAAACTATTGTCACTAATAGTATCGTTCGCCATTTTAGGTCTGCCACAGTTGGGGTATTCTGAGGTGGAGCCAATAATACTTGACGAAGTGCACATTGCTCTTGGAGGAGGTCCCGACGGTTACAGAGCCCAATTTAAGGACGTAGCTGCTAAGGGTGTCTCTGCCCTGAGAGTAACAGGTCTCAGGGCGCGTCTATCCGACGATGAAGTTCAGCTGCAGCTGGCCCTGAGCATTCCGAGAATCAGGGCAGCCGCTAAGTACAGATCGAGTGGGACTCTCATTCTGGTCCAGGCCAGTGGCGCTGGGGATTACTGGGGAGAATATGGTTCGTTTTAATAATCATTAAATCGCGTACCAAGTCATTGTACAGAGGTAATTTAACGTACCTGAAAGTTTTTTGCATCTAGAGAGTTTTGCGACTTGTATTAGCGCTTGTGTTAATTTGGCCTCCCGACTTTCACTGCTAATTTTATTTTCAAAGAAATTCTTTCTTCCCGCCATTGCGCTCAAATTCATTGCTGCCTGATCATAGGCAACCAGTCGTACACTTGTGTACAAAGGAAAGCCTTTATTCAGGGATTGACTCTTCCTTCACCTTCTCCTTTAAAAATTCTTGAAGACTCTTTGTGACAAACTTGAGTCATTCGATGATGAATCGTTCAGATCTTTTTCTTCTGAAACAAAGTACATATATCTATAAATGGTATACTGTATAATGACGTGTACGAGTTAAGAGTATTAATTAACTTATGCACATGAGTTACTATGCAGATCCTTTGTGCACTGAGCACCTTTTTGTCTCTACTTTCCATTATGACTTTCTTTTGTTCTGATTATTCATCGGTTAATTCTTTTCATTTGGCAATTCCTTTTGCAGAGGGTGTGAAGGCTAAGGTATTCATCCGGGCCAAACCATTCTCTGCCCATGGACGTCAGTACCTGAGACTTCAGCAACTCAAAATGGACTTCAGCGTACAAAATATCAGGATGGGCGTCGAGAATGTTCATGATGGCAATACGATTCTACGTGAGTTTATGCATTAACAAATGTTTATGTGGTATACAAAAACTGTATATCATACACGTACCTGGTTCCTACGTATAATTCTTTATTGCAGAAGCTGCCCTGAATCTGTTCATCAACAGCAACAGTCAGGAATTATTAAAGGAAATGAAACCGGACCTGCGCAGAAAGTTGGTCCAGGTCATGACAGCTTTCGTTGAGAAACTGTTTTCTCAGGTTCCGTATGACGCTTGGATTTCTGATTAAAAGAAAGAAAACATGTTGCCAATGCGAAAAGAAATTCGTGACAGTAATTCTGTTCGCATTCTGTAAGACGAATGAAAGATAGATCTTGGAAATCTACCGGAAGTCAAGGAAAAACTTTTTTTTTAAATGAGAAAAAAAATACCTGACAGCTCAAGAAATCGGGAGAATTTCTAATTATCCTTTGTCTTTCAATCTTCCGGCTCTTCCGGAAGTTATTTCTTATCTATGCAACTTCAGACTGCTTTTTCACTTCCTGACAGGATTACAGTAGATATAAGCCCATACTTGAAAATGTTTCATGAACTTCGTTTCCTGGAACAGATTAACTTTTCAGTAACTTTCAGTACTGCCCCATTCATATAATATTCTAAAATCATTTTGATTGAAGAAATACAAGTGACCATCATCCACTCATAAATTAATGTGTAATAATGATAATGACGTTAACTCATATGACTAGCACACTGATAATTATGATATTTAAGCGTTACAGGAATCTCATTTTAGTTTAGTACCTTAAGTCAGTCCCATTGCAGTCTTACTGGGACATCATGCCCTTTGTACCTTATTTTTATACTTCATTTTTTTTCGATTCATTCTTTCCTTTTTGTACGTGTGTATTTATTGAATAAACTTAGGATAGAATGACGCAGCCACATTTGTTTCGCAAAGCCCCATCATTTGGAATGCCGTGTGTTCCTTGAATGCGTGACAGTAATATTCAATTCACGCCTATACCTCCTGCAGCCTTGCTTCCTGAAAATATGACGGAACCAAGATATTACAAAACTACGTACGATTCCACCAGAAAAATTGTGTCTCTTGACGAGACATAGAAAATAAAAAAAAAAAGTAAAAAAAGAAATCGACGAAACAGTCTTACGTGCATATTCTAGTATTTATTATCCTATTTTAGAAATCTGCTTGACATAAGAACTAGCCAAATAAAATTAACAAATTATTATGATTCTTCGTAATGACGCACTTCCTTGTGTCACTGGTCGCATAGCTCAATGAAATATCCACGAGTCCACTGGTTAAGCCAAAGGTCGATTTAAGGTTCTCTTGGCCACACCGATGAATTATTCAATTACAAAAATGTGCCCAGCACGTCATAAAAGAACAAGGTTATTATTGTTGACAATAATATAAAAAATGGAATGACCAATCTCAAGGGAACGTTCAGCTTTCGGAATTTCTGAAAGTAAAATAAAGTTAGACGTTTATGAATATTTCTTTTTAACTGATAGAGTCAAAGAGAGAAGAAATTATTGAAAATGTATACCTGCAAGATGATATTGATGAAATTGTAAGGTTGAGAGAATTGATGGATGAATGGTAGAAAAATGACAAAAATTATGAACATTTTCCAAAGGCATCTTTGTAGTCGTTTATTATTTTTTTCTTTCTGACTTTTGAGCTCGCTCATGATGTTCAAGTTCGAAGCGACCTGCAGATGTCATAAGAATGGTGAGGGAAATCTGCTTGGCAATTTCTGCTTTTGAAATAATGTCCCAGCCGGGACCCTCTCATCATTCCTGACATAATGAGACTCATTCTGTTATTCAGGTAGTCCTGCCGTGTTATGCAATAATTATGTGAGGATTACCTCTGATAGCTTCAATGACTTCTTTGACCTGTCATAATCATTCCTTACTCTTGATACTAACCGATCATTTGATTGATTGTTACGACTGCACTCGATGAATGCTTATGAATCATTGTAAACATTAATTCATTCGGTATGGCACGATTGTTTGTATCTGTCATCCAATTGGAAGGTACAAGATAATTTTATAGAATTTCTGTAAATCTGTATTCCAGATTTCTTGATAAATTTATGCACATCAATTTGTTCTTTGTAATTATAAGACACTCGTGATTCCATGTGAATTCATTGGAATAATAGAAATTTTATAGATTCATCATTCCTAAGGCTCTCCATTGTGAAGAATCAAATGATTCAGTTATAGCTTATAATATTTATAGTTAGAAGTGACGTTTATCATAGAGATTATACTTTAAAGATACTTTGATACAGTTAATTAATTAAGTTCGATGATCATTAACTGATAATTTAAATTAATTAAAAAATGTGTCCAACGTTTATATAAACATTACGCGTAATTTGCCAGATATACATAATAGCAGCTGAGTAAATTTACAAGAACACAGGAAGAGCCGTTAAGAAATTCTGAACATGTACTCAAGCATAATTCTGCAATATACTCCTATGTATGCTGGTTGCACCAAAATTTTACCAGTGCTTGTTTATTTCTTATTATTCTACTTCGAATCGTCGTTTGCAAGATACTTTTTTTCCTCCTTTTTGTTTGCTTAAATTCGAATGAAATGCATGTATGTGCCGTATGGGCGTATTCGCAGAATTTGACGCAAATTCTAAATCTCTCGCGAGCGAGACGTGCTTGATGGCCACCATCGTCGAAGGCCAAAGTCACCGAGTGAACTTAAGTCTTCACCTTCTTAGTATCCGTGTGCTTCAATCGCACTGACACAATGATACCGACAACAATGGTTTCACCAGTCCAAGAAGGGTGGGGATGTCTATAAGGTCCTCGTACCGGCTTCATTTTACCCATTTCCAAGCAGACCATCCTGAACTATTTATTCCCGACTTGCGATCCGTTGCTAGAAGAGTTCCAAATTTCTATTTGGCCAATCGAAGAAAGTACCGGTTGACATATTTACGTCTGTGAAAATGATTCTCCCAATTGTTGCAATTCTGAGTATCGCCGGTGCCGTCACGGCTGTTGATCTACGTGAGTAGAAAAATCATTTTGTTAAAATATATCATTCGATTAAAAAGAGTTTAAACATTATCTTGTAATTACCAGAAACCTACAGTCTCTCTCTTCTAGTGAAATTGTAACGCCGGTCAAACTTTCTTTATCGTCACCAGCCCTATTTTCTTTGGAATGCATTTCACTAGATTTTGGGCACACGTGAAATAGCAAATTTTCACCAATAAGCTTGACGTTGTTTGTTAAAAATAATTTAATAAAACTTTACCCAACAATTTCAAGTTCCATTGTATTTACACAGCGGAATTTCTGCACGTCTGCAAGAGGAAGGATCCTCAAGTAGAAGCGTGCATGACGCAAAGCGTCGAATATCTGCGACCGTATTTAATGAAGGGCGTCCCCGAGTGCAACATCCCTGCCTTGGAACCGCTCTTGCTGAAGGAATTGGTGGCAACCGAAGGAACCGGTATAAGGATAACAGCAAACGACGTCCATGCCTATGGCGCAAGCAACTTCAACGTCAGGCGATTGAAGTGAGTTTCTTTAACTGTAATGTAAAAAATCGTCTGTCAACAATTACCATGTATCCAGAGCCAACAATCTTATTCGTAACATCCTAACCAGTCCATTCTAGTACCGATGACGTAAAATGCACCAAAGTTCACAGTGAAATTAGACAATTCATGTTTATCCATTGAAAAAGATCTGTTGCTGAAAGATTCTCTGAAAAATGTATAAATTTTCAAGATCTGTACTCTCGTGCACTTTGCACCAAGTAAAACGAGTAATAATGAAACTTAATTGCTAGTATGAACAAGTTAATGACGTGCAGTATGTATAGGTGCTTAAGGTGTAACAGGGTGTTACATAATGTCTGAATAACAAGATTGCGCATAACAAATCTTGCTCTTCGTTTTCATTAGCGCGTAACAGCTGCTTTTAAGCTGCAACTCAACCGACATTATGAAATCGAATGAGATCGGTTGTATAGAAATTTCGTAAAGTAATACGAATACCGATTACGCTCACGTATCCAGGATAATTATCCATTGACTTTATTCAATTGGACGATCGATAATAAAGAATGGAATTTGGCGAATCTTCCTTTCGCTACATACACACTTTTAGTGTCGCAAAACAATCCCTAAGCCATTGCTTGGACTTCCATTTTTGGATAATTTAATTGTTACGTTTTTAGCACGCGCCAAACTCTTTTGTACATACGTAGAATTACAATGGCGGCTACTGTGTGATTCTCTGAAACGAAGTGAAGTTTGTCACTTTCTAAAAAAAGATTGTTGAACTCAAATTTTAATGACCATCACCGTTAAATGAAATATCGATAGGTACAATGGATAATGGGATTTATTTATAAAATTTTCCTGCTAGTAGAATGTCGAGGGGTTCTAAAAATAAAGTGGATAAGACATTAGATTGTTTAATTGTTAATGAGAAATATTATGCTTACCGTATACGAAGTGTCGAGCATCAATTGGCAATGAATAAATAACTATAGCAACTCATCGTAATAGCTCGTTCGTATTCCAACGGTGGTTAAGAAGGTGCGTGCGGCCATGACACAAACAAAAGTCTGTATGATACAAAAAGAAAACAGTTGTACACAGTGTAGAGAGTTTAAACGTTATACACTGTAATATACAGCGGATGGATACATAATATGAAATATGAAAATACGAGGACGGCACTGGAGTAATGTTATTGGTAGCAAGAATGTGTCGGATTGATTAAGCAATCTTGGACGAGAAATCAGGGACACTTTTTACATTATATTACTGTTACCCATAGTAATGCAATACTTAGATTTCAAGCAGGAAAGTACTGGAGTGCCTGTAGGTATATGATGTATTGAATACTTGAAAAAATTTCCAATATGTAATTAGTCTTGTTAAATGATGGTGAATATTTTTTCTTAGAATTGACCTGAACCTACTGCGCTTCGAGGTTGATGTTGATCTACCACATTTATTCATCGATGGACAGTATCAAGTCGATGGAAGGGTTCTTCTTTTACCAATCCGTGGATCTGGACCGATGAAAGGCAACTTTACTGGATGTACCGGAGCAGTAAAACTTCAGGGTGAAATTCTTAAAGGAGATGACGGAGAGGAGCATCTTCATTTCTCTGATTTCCGCATGAAGATCTCAATTGGAAAGGGGAATCTACTTCTGGAGAATCTATTCGGTGGTGAACGCACTCTTGGTGATATTGTTAATTCTGCGATTAACAGCAATTTTGATGCCTTCATTCGTGAACTTCAACCCCTCATTGAGAAAGCTTTGTCCGAAGCTTTTCTTGAAATAGCAAACAACATTGTAGGACCGTTCACATATCAGCAACTGTTCCCTGACGATTAGATTCTCGTTCCTCTTTTCTCTTGTGGTTCTTTTTATTAGATATCTAGATTTACTTTGTCACTATCTCTAAGAATAATAAAAGATACAAAATAATAGCAAGGACGCTTATTATAAGTCCTGACGTAAAGAAAAAACCAAAAATTAGCTCGTACTTGTTCAGCAATCGGATTTATGAAATTATAATATTACTTTGACAGTCAAACCGGTAGTCAATAACAATCGAATAGTATTCCTTGAACATATAACGCCGCCAATGCCGAGCAAGACAGTGTAGTGTTATAATGAATATTTATATAAGAATAATTATTTAAAATTCAGTTTCTAGAGTCCCGCAATATTATTATGATGTGGTCGCGACTGAAATGTTTAAAATAAAAATAAAGTAGATTAGACGTTATGCCAAGTTTAAAGATTTTTTAATAACTCGCTATATATTCTCACTTACAAAACAACTATTAATGCAAAATATAAAGGTCACAGGTTAACAGTAATAAGAAAAATTAAATAAAGCGTACACAACTTCAATGAAATTTTCCATTGTAAGAGGTAAGTCGTTGTATTATTTACAATACGTATATCCTTCTCGTCATTTAATACTCTTTCTTTCTCAACAGATGATAAAACATCGGCCAACGTCTACAAAAGTATTTCACGACTGTGAACTAGATATCTTCTGAAGTTTGGTATAACCAGCAACAAGAGTCGATGAAGCCAAGATTGTCTCTACATATGTGTATCAGCCCAGTCTGAACAATTTGTCTTGTTAGATCAATCCAAAAAAACCAACACAATTTATTCACGATCAGGGAACAGTTCTTCATAAGTGAAGTGTTTGCAGATCTTATTGGCATACTCCAAGATCTGCTCGGAAATGACTTTCTCTAGGTTGGGTGTGATGGTCTCTATGATTTCCTGTCTGCCGTTCGATAATGCTGCGTTGATACCATTGGCCAGGGGACTATTCTCACCTTCACGTGGTACAAAGTGTGAAATGTAATCCTTTATGGTGAGTTTGATCGTTATCGATGGGAAATACATATACGTCTTTCCTTTGTGATTGACCAGCTGGAACTTCAGAGTCACCTTAGCGGCGACGCCGTCTATGAAACAATGATTAAACATTAATAGCATATATATATATATATATATAAAACATTAATAACAACACTATACTAAAGTTATCACAAACAAAGATCATCCTAGAAAACAATAATGATACTTAATTTCTAGTATCTTTTGCACATACCAGCTACTATCTCAATAGGTCCGGTACCAGCAATAGGCACAACAATCCTAGCAGACACATCATACTCAGCATTCAGCTTTATATCCTTGAATATAACATTCAAGTCAATCCTCTTGTTGTTCAAGTCAGTCTTCAATGAAGTAACAGTGAAGTCAGACAATCCATAAAGCTTCACATCCTGAGCAATGGCCCTAAAGTTTGGCGTATCCGACAAGGCGATCTTTTTAAACTTCATAGGTTCAACCGGAGGTACGTCAAGTTCAGGAATACCATTCCGAAGATTCCCTCTAAGAGCTTCAACGCTCTTTATGATACAATCATTAAGTTGAGGATCCTTCCTCCCGCATATATGAATATAAGAAGCTGCAAGGTAATATAAAAATTAAAATTTCACCAGTAACAGCCAACAGGACTCTTCGTACAAAGTTACTGTACAAGATAACCATCGACTAAAGCCACTTACGGACTTCAGCAATAGCAAAGTTCCCCAATAGCACGATACAAATGGCAACGGTAGCCAAGAACATCTTTGACAATATTTTAAACAATTAAAATTGGCACCGAAGCACGACGAGCTGTCCGCACTGAAATGTAACGAAATACTCTGTTCATCTTGTCGCTCCCAGGTTTATATATACATTCCTGACTAGATGGATGGCCTTAGGATTATTCTGATTCACCTAAGTTCAAGGCCACGGTTGGATCTCTGCCTATCGAATGGATATTCCAGCCCCCTCCACCATATGCTGACACTACACTGTCATTTTCTATATAGGTATCAGCTAATCATGATCAAGGAATATATGATTCTTTGGTAAACAACTTCCTTTATTTTTGAGACCTCCATGAAGGACCGGATCGTACTATTCAATAATTAATACATTCGTTATTATCTTTTATTACAAATCAACGCTTTTCTAGAATATACCAACACCTAGTGCCTTTTACCAATTACCCTTTGGATCTGGTCAACCTATACTTGATTGGCAGCAGTTCACCTGGTTCCTGACATATACTTATATCTGGATACGTTGCTGAGCCAGATTTCACGCGGAAAATGCGGCTGGGCTTACGACAGGGATCACATTACCATCGTGAAACAACCACACACATATTTATACATTTAATGCATTAGAATACAGACATAGATGCACGTGCTGCAGTCTGCTTGAGCATTCTGCATCTTGGAATATAGTAATACAATTAATAACAAGCTAATGATCTCGTGCCGTTACGTATACGTATAAGAAAATAAGTGATGTACATATGTCACGTGGGCACTTACAGAACGAAGGAAAAAAATTGCAAAATCCCCGAAGGTCGACGTGTGAACTTTACAAGTGGAATAAAACAGTCATACGGGTTGCTACATTGATTGATTCTTTATAATTGGTACAAGCTACTGTATGGCAGATTTGATTTGCATAAATGTGAGACAGTATTTAAGTTATGCTTATTGTTAAGTCACTCTACTTCTTACGTTTGAGTTAATTTTCTTATTAGCAATTTCTTACTCGTGTGATAAAGGAAATTCTATGCAAGGAGATCTGAGAGGAGTCACAGCATCCCATTTGAGTTGGAAGATGATTAAAAAGTGAGAGTAAATCTGGAATCCAATGGCGAATAAATTATTTGTCAATAAAAGAGACTGAAGAGAGGAACGTGGGAGAGAGAGAGAGAGAGGGAAAGGAACTTGAATTAATCCAGCAGTGGGATATCTGGAAAAGTTTAATGAAAATGTATGTATGTATATATATATATATATATATATGCTAGACTGGACCACGTACGTTCTCCAGATCTTAGCTGGAGTGCAACTTGCACCTGAACCAATCGGGACCAAGTAGCACGAGGTAATCTACAGCGGCCGAATGTAATACCCTACTGCAATAATTCAACCCGTGTACTTTAGCTTGGTGCAATCATTATCCCATGGAGTTTTTATCTTTTGGTTCTCTTTCTCTTTCTCTCTAGGGAGTCTCCTTTTATTCGACTTTCATTGATTTCTTTTATTTAACACTGCAGAGTTCAGGCCCCTCTATCGACTTCAACAACTTCAATACATTCTGAGTTCAACTTCGTCTCGGGATAGACAGCATGTCAGCTCTACTGGTGCGTGCGTGGTACGATTGTTATTTTTGTTAATATTAATTAGAATCTATGCTGATAAGATATCTTGATATCGTGGGATTCGTTTGATACAACACGAGTTCGTAGAATTATTTGAAATTTTAACGTGGTTTCTTGTTTTTTACATACACTGATATATAAAAGTATCCTTAGAGTAGAGTTCTTATGTTTTTCATTTTAAACTGCTTTTTTTCAACTTATGGCATGGTTTCCATGACGCACGAAATTATATAATTCTCTTGAATTTCGCATGTTCTCCCAACGATGAATAATAACAAGCGTGTTTGTTAGCTTGTATCAAGTTGCGCAGATATTGCTATTGGGAGAGAAGAAAAAAATATCGATAATAGTTTATAATGCTTAAAGAAAATAGTCATTGCGTGAAGATAATGTAATTGAAAAAAAAATTGGAATCAAATGTTAAACGTACGAACGTGTAAATTAGTTTTTTTTTCTGTATGTTCTTTCACGTAAGCAAAAGATGATACTCCTTGATCACACTGGAGAATATTAATGATTTATTAAAAGGAGAACATTTGTTGAAAACAAATAAAGAGCAATAAGATGTCGGGCAATATCCAAAGTTGACATAGCGACGCTGCGCAGTGGAAAAGTTTCAGATTTTATTAGGAATACTCGGCCGTTATTTGGTATAATTGAAAACTGAGCGTATCATGAATTTCTTGTCCCTCTTATCTATCCTTTTTTCTTTAATATCCTTTCACGTCTTCTTTTCTTCTTTTTTTTTCCAGCCTCGCGGCGGCGCTCGCGAGAACTATTCTTGGCGCGTTACGTGAGTACATCCATTGTCCTTATTTCGCACGACGTAAAGACATCGGTCACAAAATGCATTTATCGGAGGAATAAAATAGAAATAAAATAAACTAAGAGAGAAAGAAGAAGGAAACTTGCGGAAAACAACGCGCAACTTAAGGAAAGTAGCTTTTGTGAAAAACAGAATAATTTCCTGGACGCAAACATATAACAACGTATACACAATGAATAATTTATCGTACTGTGGATATGTAAATGATGCCTAACATGATCTATTCGTCCTTAACATACTGCATGGATCCTTTTTTATTGAATCAAGAACCTTGATCCATTCGCAGCTCCTTATATCAAGCCGTGCAAGAGGACAGATCCAGATATAGATATATGCGTTGCTAATTCCATTGAATCGTTAAGAGGAAAACTTGCTGAAGGAATCCCTGAACTTGGCGCGCCGCCAATTGAACCTTTGTACCTTGACCAGGTCAGATTACTCAGAGGGCCGTCAGGAGCTAGACTGGATGTTAATCTCACAGACATCAAGGTAAACCTGGGAAATAGAATTTCCTGTATTACATATTATGAGATACAAACGTATTGATTATACTTGATTTGATATTTTTTTACTAATTACTTCTGGGTATGAATCCTCCAGGTAGCTGGACCTTCGACCTTTAAGGTACGTGATCTGAAGGTCAACGTTGACGACATTTTGTTCACATTCAAAGTGAGCTTTGACAGACTTAGCTTTCGTGGAAAGTATCAAATAGACGCCAGAGTCCTTCTTCTCAGACTTTCTGGAAACGGCGATCTAACAGGGAACTTCAGTAAGTCTTGAAGTTGGTATTCTGAATCAGTTGGATACTTTAGTTAACAATGTGTATATAAAATTCTTGCAGCTGGTTACGACTCGGATGTTATCTTGACAGCAAAAAAGGTTTATAGGAATAATGGAGAGTACCTGGATTTTGAACGTATGAAGTTGGCTATTAAAATTGGCACAGCCAGTGTCTATCTGAATAATTTATTTGGTGGTGATCCAATTCTTGGTAAGTAATGGAAACTCTTGGTGAATTTGATGGAGATTGTTAGAGTTGTGTATATGGAGAAGCAGTCGGTATGTTTGCAGAATTAAAGTGGTTACGTCTCTGTACAGCTAGATTTCCGAAATGGGAAAGAGCTCAAGGAAGATGGATTCGTTAGAGATTCCCATCACGAATTGACGAGCACGTAATAGCCATTTGGGTCTAGGTTCTTGGGTCATTGTTCTCATTGGCTGATATAAGATTTACATGGCTATCGTCCTCGTATTAAAAATTGTCAAAGTTTTTTCCTCTTTCCTTAGTTAATATAATCAGCAGCTCTTGATAATTATTAACTTGCTTCAGGTGCTGCCAGCAATCAGGTACTGAATGCAAACAGTGCATTATTCGTTGAGGAACTGAGACCAGTCCTCGAATCCTCATTGGCTGATCTCTTCACTGACGTCGCTAACAAGATCACAAGATCATTTACGTATGACGAATTATTCCCAGTGTAATAAAAACACAATAAATCCGTCAATCATGATAAATTAAATGTTTCTAATATTAATTATAGTTTGAGTTTGTTAGAATTAAAAAAAAAAGCGAATCTTTATTTGCCCATTCAACGTCGTTCAGGCGCAGTCTCGTTTTGGTTCTACCATTGATACTATTTTACTAATTAATTTACAAGATTTCCTTTTTCTTGAAAACTAATGACTAGGGAATCAGCTCTTCTTTCTTCAAGACACCAAGTGCACGTGCTGCCAAAGCTCTGCTTATGGTAGCTGCTGTGTCTTCGATTATGGGACTTGCTATGTCCAGGACGATTCTTGGATTTGAATTGAAGAAGGTGGCAGCAGCGTCGGCTTTATGAAAGCAAGAACGATTGTTACATATACAATTTTTAAGTAATCAGTGCTTTTATCTTTGTTTTCTTTTTGTTTACCTGCCAAAGCATGACTTGGTTGTGCTCTCAATTTAATGTTACCATCGCCAACACGAATTTTTGTAGTGAGCTGATCAATTTGTATTCTCTGTATACCATTTTTATCTGCCACCTCCTTGCCTTTGGCATTCACTTGAGCTTGTGTGTTAGCTGAAACAATGGAATTGAACTGGTCAAAAAATTCTTATTTTCAATTATCAAAGTATATATATATATATATATAGTATGTATCTTTTCTCACTGAAATTTCCTTTGAAACTGCCAACTCCATTGAGTGGCAGGAGCAAAAGTCGTCCCTGAACATCATAATCGCCCTTTACATGTATATAAGGTAGCTGAACTCTAATGGTGACTGTGAGATCTTCAGGATTGGCCTTGAGCTCATCCACAAGGAAGTTGGTAGCACCATAAACACGAATCTGAGTCATGTTAGCCTTGATTTTCAAAGCTTCAAGATTTCTGTCCACGGTCAAAGATGGAAGTAGCAAAGGATCCAAAGCAGGAAGTTTAAGAGTCGGTATACCCTTGGCCAAAAAAGGAGTAATGGCTTCCAGTTGTTTCATTATGCATTTGTTGTACTGAACAAGATCCTTAGTAGTTGGACAGGCTGTGACACCAGGTGCTAATAAAATAAAAAAAGTATTGCCACATCAGCCTTCGTCTTTTGGCTATTAACATTTTATAAAATGTATTTTCACCAATCCTTTACATCATGTATAAATAAAAAGATGTACTCTGTACTTTCGGAATGTTAATGACTTATTTTGTTAGGATGACTAATTAGTCAAAAACTCGTTCCTAGTATACATTTATTTCATTTCCTAAGAGACCACTATATAAACACTTTCGACAGTAAGACCCACGGTAGTTTCACACTGTCGTCGTAACGGTAATTACAAGAAATGGCAACCGTGGAAAAATTTAGCTAGTTTCTCACAAAGCCAAAGCTGCTTCTTTCTATATACACGAGTAAAAGTGTAACAAGGTATAAGAATCTCGCGGCCGTCTATATCGTTTTTGTTTGGCAGCAATGCCAGACTTAAAATCGAAAGTGCGCCAACTGAGAAAGTGAATTGGCTGGTTCGGTCAACGGCCATTCCTTCGTTAAATTCACCTGTATGATACGTGCCTGCGTTACTACCAACTACATATCTATGCAATAGAATAAAATAAAATGCCCCAGCAACAGCTGGAATCATTAAACTGACATAGTAATTGTTGAGGTAAATAAAGTAGAGAATATAAAAACACTGATGATATTAATATTAATTATTACAACGACATATTGTAATTATAAAATGGTACAAGAAATGGACATTGACAACTGTTAATTATTTATTATTCAATTTTTTAGAAACCGTTTATACTCACGCAACTCCGATAAGGCGATCCTCGTCCAGGAAGCAAGTATCAGGAAACCGATCAGAGTATTCATGCTTGCCGTTTTATCCACGTTTCTTTTACTTTGTACACACTGGACTATGTGTATTGTTGTTTTACGTTTAGTGAACTAATTGTAATGTTGTCAGTGGCGATATTGAAAATGCGTACGATGGCCCCAGTATGCCGGTATTTATAAACTACATGCACTTTCTCCGGTTGTACCCCACTCTTACAAGCACTAGGTGAATTTATCACGGTAGAATGCCCCCTTTTAACTCAGTCAGGGCCGTAACTCCCTGGTACCCCTACTCAATTATTGACAAATCCTTCATGCCAGACGTCTTCTCGTTAATTCATTCCGGATGGACGTTAGAATCTCCTCCTTCCGGGAATTACGAGTATAGATGGGATGTTGATAATAACGTGGATTATCCAGCCGGCCTTTGTCGCGATGCTAATCAAGCCGTTGCATCGATACGTCGATAGGAATTATTTTTAATTAGAAAAGTTTCCTCATAAAATAAGTATAAGGTATGTCAGAGCCAAACGTCTGAGTCATCCGGAGAACTTTGGCAGTTGGTACTGAAACGAGGTACGAAGCTGTGGGAAAGTATGACAGCTGTCTAAATTGACAGATAAATTTTAGCTGTATACTCAATAAAGGAGGGAGTATTAATAAACAATAATTATAGTATATAATTGTGTAGACTACCTGTGTACAGTGTAATAGGTGCTATTTATAAATATATAAATAAAGACCTTAATTATTACAGTATATAAAAACCAGACTTATTGTCACTCAATAGGCAGTGTCTTATACATCTTGTAAATCATTGAATCAGCCATTTTTTCACTTAAAGCTTTACTAGCCAAGTCGTCAGCCAACATGGCGGCTACTGCTTCGGCAGCCATTAAACCTGTAAAAGAAAGTTACTGTAGTGACAGAGTTTACCGGTGAGCTTGTAGTTTTCCGTTGATTATAACAGGTTCCAGGTGAAGAGGTAAGTTCCATTTAATTAAGATCATTGTAAAAACAATTGAGTGATTCCAAACAAGATCACAGAGACTGACAGATCTGGATCACGATGAATGATCAAGCGTAGATCAAAGATGCTTTGAACTGTTTTGAACATGGAGTCACTAGGAATATTTAAGTACTTCATTACTCTGCAGCACGTAATCATCTGATGACTTTACGTAACGTGCTCTTTGCATCGATTCAACCAAGATGGCGCTGTGTATACTAGTCCGTATGAAACACAGATAAAATTTATATTTATTAAAACCACCAGCTTGGCAGAAACTCTCGTACAAACTTTCATCGATGGAATTTGTCGCTTTTCCTGAACGACCACCTGGTATGGTTTCCTGTGAATGCGCAATGACGCGACGTATTCACTTACCGTGAACCAAGATTGACTTCACTGGTCCTTTATCATCCATACCATCCAGATGAATCTGTCTGCTTCTTGAAGTCAGTCTTGCACGAGCTGCTCTTACTATCATTTCACTAGTATCTTCGATCCTCTTCAATTCCAGGGTGAAGTCGCCGGTTAGGTCGGCTGTGGAAAGTGAAGTATTTTTTAATAAAAATTACAATAGTTTTTTTCTATGAAATTAATTATTCATTTTCTTATCAGTAAGACTTACTAAAGTTTCCATCAAGTAGACCATTACCCCGCAGAAGTTCCTCGCCGACCTTACCGGTGAGAACGTAACCGGCTTTTACATGAAGCAGTGGTACGTGGATCTTTAGTATCACGTGCATCACGTCATCCTGGGACATTGAAATTTAATTAATAATTTAGGATAATACTTTCTGGACAGTCCTAATCTTTCTGTTTACCTCCTCGGATTCGTTCTGGGTCTGATCCCTTTTTCTTCTTCTGGCTTCATTTGATTTTTCGTTCTCTGAATCCTCGATTTTCTTACTATTTATATTTACGCCGCCGTAGTGATAAATTAATCGCATACCCTCTTCGTAATAGCCGTCTTTTTCCTGGTAATTCTTCGCGTATCTGATAAGGTCCTTTATTCTGTCAGATTCCTGTGCGATCCTTTGCAAGTTGTTTCTCTTGAGCAAAGATTCTCCTTCGGTGAAATTGTGAATGATGTATCTTCTGTTCTCTCGCAAGACCTTGATAACAATTTTTTATTGATTAATTATCGTAATTAAAATGAATCAATATTATTCATTTAGGTTTTACATACCTTAATGATATCGTCCAGGCTGTATACTTCAATATTCTGGTCAGAGTCTATTTTTAGATTTCCAAAATGCTTCACCTTCTGGTCGTTCCTGTCGGCATAAATTATGTCCACATATCCTGGACGTTTTTCCAGTGGAATTGTTGATGATGGATTATCAGTTGAGACATTAAATTGATTTTTATTTATCGCAGCCTGATAACGTCGCCCTCCTCTTAGGAATGTATTATTAGACACTGAACTTTCATATTTTCTCAATAATTTCTCTTTTGATTCCAAACTTTCCGAAGCTGACACATCAACGTCTTCTACGCGTTCATCAAAATTACTTTTACCAGCGGTATCCTCAAAAATTTGTGATTGGTATCGTTCTTGTCCTCTTGAAGGATTTTGCTTCTTGTTACAACTTCCTGAACATTCTATCAAAACACCTTGAGAATTTTCATGAGAATTTTCCTTCAACAAATCCTTCACTTCGGTATTTTTAGAATTAACCTTCACACTTTGAGCGTAAACTACATGAACATTTGCAGGTGAATTTTGTAAATTACCAGAAGATACAGATTTATCAGAAGCTGCACTATCCTCCTGAGATTTTAAAGTACTAAGAATTTTTTGTATCTTAACAGCATTAGGATCTCTAGCAGTACTGTGGTGACTTTGTGAATTTTGCACAACATCCAAATTTTCATCTTCCTTCTCAATATTCTTGGATTCTTCTTTTTCTTGCTCTTGAACTTTGCTCAATGACTCATTACTTGCTACAAGCTGAGTACCTCTATCAATGTATCTTCCTGGACCAGTAGCGTTCTTAGGCTCTTTAACAAGTGTATGGAATCTGTATCTAATCGAATCCAGATCCTTCAATTCGTTGTAGCTAACATATCCAGCCTCAAAATCACTTAGATTCGATTTGAGACGTCCCCGAGCTATATGAACAGATTCAAGAACAGATTCATTGAATCCCTTGACTTCCAAATTTCTCAGAACAATCCTGTATCTTGTATCACCCTCTGATTGGTCGACTTTAATCACAGGAACCCTCAAAGGGTCCAGGGTACCAAACTTTGTGATTCCACCAGCCAGCAGTTTGGTCCAGAGTACTTGAGACATTTCCAATAAGGAACACCTTGCCAAGGAAGTCAAAGCTAAGATCAGTAGGATCTTCATGGCTCCAGGATATCCTTAAGATCTTCAAAATAATTTTCTGTCAATCCTCACTCAATGGTGTTGACCTGCCAAATGTGAAACGGCTTATATACTAACATAAGTGACAGTGCCGTCACTATGAATACCACTAAAAAACAGAAAATCACTGAGCACATAGAACAAACAATGAAGCACTTTTCAAACCAAAATACAAACAAAGTGAACAACAAGATCTTGGCTAAAGATCATTTCAAAAAAGCTTTTTTTTTTCTCAATCCTATGAAGAACAATATTTCTTGCACACCGATGCAACTGAACTGAATGCAAGAGAACGATGCGTCCGGGAGGTTTTTATAGGAGATGCTGGAAGGGCGCAAATCTGGGCCATGGACCACAGCAGCCTGACTAACTGGTTCATCTGACATTAGTCAGGTATTTTTATATCCTTTATGGGGGGCAAGGTCTTCGACCGACCTTGCCGATAATTCCATAAATTATGAATTTAAAAAATCCAGTATCTTAATCATACAGGACCTCCATGCAAGTAACTAATTTCAATTGATACAGTACATTGATACTATCTGGATCATTATTCAATTGGTATCACATTGTAAATGACGGAACAATTGTTTATAATAACGATTGTATCACAATCTTATTACGAAGTAAAAGAAATGGCGGTTCTCAAGAATCCAGCAATGTTTTAACAGATTGCGTAGTAGACAGCCAATGAGACCCAGTAACCATATTCATGCAAAAGGCAGTAACGTCAATCAGGCCCAGCTGGCAGTCAATAAATAGCTAAGTCAGCGCATTGCGTTCAACGTCAGCGCATTTTCAGCCTGAGGAATGATCAGTGAATACATTTTTTTTTGAGCAACTCCTCAGTACAATGACAGCCATGAAGCTTGTGCCAGTCCTGGTCCTGTTCCTGGTCAGTAGATCGAGATCAACATCGGATATCCGTAAGTGTACACATCCTATATAAATAATCGAATCTAAAATTGAAATATGATAAAATTACTGTTCATACGTAGCAAGCTTTCTTAAAATATGTCATCGCAATGATCCCAACCTGAACGAGTGCATAAAGCACAGCGTGGAGTCCTTGAAGCCACATCTCAAGGTTGGCATTCCATCCCTTCATATTCCACCATGTGAACCCTTGCACGTACCTCAAGTCGAGATCAAACAAGCAGCAGGTCCGGTTTCCATCAGTTCAACTTACACCAACATCAGAGTACGTGGCGCCACAGATTTCGTGCTGAAAAGCGTCAAGTATGTAAATCATCTGTAAACATTGATAAAAGATAAAATTCAAATGTAATTACAATGATGATAATCATCCTAGGATCGACCTGGACAAGGATCGTGTAAGATTAAAGTTATACGTCCCGCGTCTGGAGATGACGTCAAATTACACAATGGAGGGAAAGATATTAATGTTACCAATAACCGGTAAGGGCCTCGCTTATGGTAATTACACAGACATAGACGCCGTCGTGACGACCCAGAACGAGCATTACCAGGATCGGAAGACTGGGAAGACACACTCCAGGGTGACCGATTTCTACGTGGACTTTGACGTTGGTCATGCCAGCGTCCAGTTGGAGAATTTATTCAACGGCGACGAGACGCTCGCCGACGCCATGAATCTCTTCTTGAACGACAACTGGAAGACTGTGGCAGCTGAGATAAAACCAGCTCTGGAGGATACGGTTGCTGAACTCTTCAAGAACTTCTCGAACAAGATTTACTCCAAGTATCCACTAGAAACATTATTACCGGAATAAGTAAAAGAAACATGTAAGACTATCAGTTAATAGGAATAAAAGTCGATGTCTCAAAGAGATACAAAATTTAATTTATAAATAGGCAATCTAATATTTCATATCATAAACCCCTGATGGCACTGGTATGTCTCGACCCTACTGAATGACGGGTTACATCCTTTCAGGCGTCCCGACGTTAATTACACATCACACAATATATTCTCACTTTTCACAATTTACCAGCTCATTCGTGCATTAGCATATATTGCAAATCCATGCGAATTCGAAATTTTCTTACGCTAGTCGCTCATAAATGGCAACAGTGTCCTTGTACCTAATAGTCCAGATTCTCGTATAGAAAACACGTCGAACACAACACGTACACGGAGGCTTTGTTTGTTCTTTACGAAATCGCAAGTCTGGAAACAAATAATTTACATAGCTCTTTCCTACGGAATACATGCAGTCATTGAGCGGGAATTTTGAAAGTTTCAAAAGTCTTCTACCGTCCAGACTTTCATTGACAAGTAAGTGACGGCAGACTCCATACAAGTACATACGTAATAACTCCATAACTTGGGCAATTTAAAGCAGACATTTTATAACAGAGTCATAGGTTATTATTTGACAATAGTAAGTACCTACTTCTACGTCGCAATTTTTAACAAGACTTTCGTAACACTTGGAAGCATTGTGTACTACTAGGAAGAATTCAGGAAATGACTAGTCTACTGTTGATAATAATAATAATCATAATTTCTAGGACAGAATCGTGTTTCGAATATGTATTCATACCATAAGACTAGAAGTATAAATAATTAAGTACTATACGAGCAGAGTATCTTTGTGATGTACGTGTGCGTACATATATATATATATTGAGTATAAAAAAAATTAAAAGTATTGACATGACTCATGATAGCTTAAGAGACCAAGATTTTATAATACGCCATACAGAAAGACGTAAAGACCTTTACGTTTATGTCGTTCCTCAACTGTGACTAAAAGGACACCTTTTATACAGTCGTTGAGTAACAGTGTACGACGAACCACGCAGATTTCTCCAAACAGTGTAAAAGATTAGAGATAAATTGGGCCACGGGAGACTGGTCGGTTAAATGAGGACCGTTGAATATCTTTGCGAATGCGCCTCACCAATTACGTAATGTAAATGCCCAGTTGGACCCAACTGAGAAAGTCATCGTGTCATTCGATTGGATTTTTGAATGGACGCTTGTTGTTCTGCGTCTGAATTAAAAGCTGGTATCCGCAGCAGCATCTCTGTCGGTGAAGATTTTATAATTTAGATTAAGACTAAGTCGAAAGATGGTGGAATATCGTTTTCTGTGTTATTATTTAATAATTGGATGTTATCCAATGTTGAATTGGAAGAATATTTGTTTAGGTACATTTTGCAGGCCGCTTGTATGAACGACAATGGCGTTTTAAGATTTGTATTGACTGCATATTGATATTTACTGGTAGTCCGATTTGTTTCTGGTACTTTTCGTGTGGTTTGTTCTTTCAAAATGGCGACAAAATAAGTGAGGTCAGACTGGAGAGTTAGGAAATCAAAAAAGTCATATACCTTGGTTGGGTATAACTTTGACATAGCCACGAGGTCGTTGTATCGGCTGTACGCTAACGTTTCCATTTTCTTGTATTCTTTTTTTTCTTCTTTCTTCCACCTGTTCCCTTATATTTAATTTCTCTTCTTTAACCTAACATGTCCTTCGTTATGGTTGTTCTAAATCATTCACAGAACATTCTCTCTGCGTACAATGTAGCGAAGCATAATCGGCACGGCATTTACATTTGAATGAATGTATAAGGATGCCGGAATGCGTGACATTCTAAGACTCTTGATTTTTCAGGATTCGCCTAATCCATAAGAATGTTTATTCATTGTGCTGGACGGAGAACGACGCATATACGTAATTCTGAGGGAAGGGTAGAAATTTAATGAGACTCAAATACGTAGTTGTAATACGGAGAAGGGGATTTACCTGGGGGAGTGAGTTGTAAAAATGTAACTTTTCCCTCACTTGGATCTTTAGGGCCTCAATCCGTGGGACTTCTCGACGAAGAAAGAGACGGCGGCGTTGTTTCTTAAAGGAGCGGGTCTAGACGTCTTGAGAGTAGTAGGGGTTTTCGCATATAAGACAGAATATGAACGGGGCCCCGTCTTTAGTTTATCACAAAGCAGCGCGTGTTTGTCTCTTTAGTTCATTAGGTGTGAATGATGCCTTAGGAGTATCCTACGTTCGGGTCACTGTGATAAGCTTTGTTCCCGTCATCAAGAAATTGCAGATAAACCAAGGAGGATCCAGGTGGACGTTGATCCTAAAAAAAATAAATATATAATATTATTTTACCGAATGAGAAACAAATAATTGTTTAATAAATTTATACTCTTGTGCAACGAAATGAAATTGTGAAACTATTAAAGGGGACATTGTTTTGATACTTTTTAATATACTGGATTGTGAAATACCATTGAGGATGTTCCTTCTCAAAATTCTATCCTTCGGCATCCTCTTGCTAGGAGCCCTTGGACAGGATCTCATAGCTGAGGATACATCACCTTCGGAGACAACAACTCTAACAACCCTTGCAGAAAATCTAGGAGCAAACGAGCCTGACTTTGTGACGCGTAAGGAACTTGTAGAATTAAAATATTAAAGTAAACCTACAACCAGATTAAAACCATTCAACAGAATTCGTCCTTTCTCTTTTTGCTTAGTTACAATGAAAAAGTTTTACAAGCAGACACAAAATTAAGATTCAGAAAGAAAAGGTCAAAATACCATACAAATGATGCTATGAAATTCATAATGTAAATTTTTAATAGTTTCGTATTCCAAGTTGTGACTTAACTATACTTTTCTTATGGCGTTCATTAATTCGCAAGGCCCAACATTGGATTTATTGCCATTATAGTTAAGAAGATACGGGTAAATCCCAATGTGGACGCAGAGGAGGGCAGGTTCTTGGATACATATAATAGCAAACATGTCGTAACGTACTCCGATGGCGTGGCGAAGGTTATGTCAGAGATTGCATAACGACGGAGGCAGGATTGGCTGGAGAAAGTTGGGACTCGAGTCCCCGTACAATGCTTTTCTCAAGCGGCGGGAGTGAAAGTGCAAGTATCTCGTTAGAAGTTGCCTGTGTAACGAGAGCGTAACTCGTCGTTGCTTTTAGTGCCATGATGACGTATTTCACATAAATACATCAGCGCCACACGGTCGGACCAGAAACTAAATATCCATTGTATATAATCAGTCCAAAAGGAAGTTAAAGCTCTTTCTAAAAGGGTCCTACTCCTCTGGACCGGAAGTGAGAGTCATTGCGCAATAATACAGTAAACAGGAAGACAGTTCAGAAAATACTGTGCATCGCGTGTCTGGTTGTTACAGAAATTCCTTCTTCTGCTAATGCGCATTGCGCAGTCTTTATCTGGAAGCTTTATCTGGACGATTTTCCTTTTTGGAATTTTCTGTCATTACATAATGAACAATTGCCGCTCATGCATTGGACAGTAGATTCGTATTATCTTCTAGTAAATATATCTATCCAGATTCTCATCCTTATCTTCATGACTAAGTCCATTACCGTGATCACATTGAAATTCGAGACCCGTTATTACTGACAATACGTGTTACCATTTGCAATTATTTATGTCGATGGTTCATTCTGTCGCGTCCTGCAAACAGGTCTCTGGGTTATTTCCACAATGATTTTCTAGTTCAAATTTTTCTACAGACTAAATTTCTTGGCCTGTATGATAATACGTGCCAGTACAACACCCTAAATAATTTCGTTTTGCTTCTTCTTGAGTTTATGTATGTAATTATTATGCCGATTTATGGTGTTTTTCTTCTTTACTTTACAGCTGAATATATTCTACCATGCCGCAGATCGGATGAAAGGATTGACAGCTGTATACAAAAGACGTTCAATCATCTGCGCCCTTATTTGGTGAAAGGTACTTGTACCAATTCTTGAAAGATTAGCTGATCAATGATCATCCATCTTATAAATTTACTCCAGGTATTCCGGAATTGGAGTTGCCGCCAATCGAACCCTTGAATATTCCTCAACTGGGTATGGAGAATGGACAAGGTGCAGTAAGGGTCAGTGCACTCTTTTCTAACATCACAGCCGTGGGACCTGGAAATTATTCAGTTGGAAAAGTCAGAGTGGATATACCTACGTTGAGATTGGATCTTCATCTTACCATTCCAAACATTGAACTGCAGGGTCAATATGAAGTAGCTGGGAACGTGCTTCTGTTTCCAATCCAGAGTCAGGGTGACTTCTGGGCCCATTTTGGTGAGTATCGATCAGTAGACATCATCTGGATATTCAGTTTTCAATGAAAACCTTATCCTTTTATTTTACAGGCGACGTGGCAGCCATTGCCAGGGTTCAGGGTATTCAAGAAATACGAGACGGTGTCCGTTACATGAGAATCGAACGTTTGCTGATTGACTTCAGTCTGGGCCGTGCTCGATTTCGTGTAGTGGACCAACTCAATGGGAACAACGTCATTGGTCAGGCAATGAATCAATTTTTGAATCAAAACGCCAAAGAAATTATCGAAGAGATGAGACCAGCCGCCAGTGCAAGCATCGCCAAGCATTTTCAGGGTTTCCTGAACACTGCATTTACCAAAGTGCCCATGAAGGTTTGGTTGCATGATGACTAAGTGTGACAACATCTTTTTTACCAAAATTTCAATTAAATTTTCTTCTGAGAAGAGATAAACTCGTACGAAAGGTGCCTGACCGTGATCCCAGTGACTTTTGGAATATTCATGTTTTCCAAAATAAAAATATGGTCATCCACATTCTCGTCCCTGTCTGTTCCAAATTGCACGGTTTGGATGGACCATAATTCGCAGCTTTTCTATTTGTATTTTGTACCTAAAGTAACTTGTTTGTAAATAACGAATAAAACAACAAAATGAAGAAACTCTTTGTAACAACAATTCAATTAATAAATAGGTCTCACCTTGGCAATACTAATTGTATAGTTTTGGATGATATATCTCTATGTAACAGTAACGTATCCAAGTGTATATAAATACAATAGTATTTGTTCAGCCAACAGTAAATAAAATATACGTTATCGAAAGAGCATGCTATACCATGAAAAGTGATACTTCCCAGCAGCAGCATCTACAGGTTGTTTCAGCATTATGGCGCGTGTCAGTAGAATCCCAGAGTCTGGACTGTGTATATAATGTTGTGATAATGAATCAGAACCGTGGCGGGACATATCTAACGACCTCTGACCCGAAAACGCGTTCAACCTTAAAGGAAACAGCAATATACAGACATTGAACAGAGTAACGCTATACCATTTAGTATTTACCAAAAGCTAAGACGTGACAATCTTCCAATCAGTCGTTCGCGAGATCCCTGTAGCGTCCCATGTCAGGCATCTCGTGAACTCTCGACGCGACTTAATTCGACCCGAACAGAGAACCATCAGGAAGGAACATCTTGAGGTGTTGGGCTAAGAAAAATTAAGAAAATGGTTAGACAGTTCACAAAGAGGCAGTGGCTGACGTTAATAGTGATAAGCATTGCTGACTTTGCCAATGCAATCTGTGTCTCCCTACAGGCTCCGTTTTATCCTCATGAGGTAAGACCAATTGAGAATTTATTCTAATCAACATTAATCACTGGTTTATGTATCGGAATTGTATAAACTCGGAAATAATGGTGATTTACCTTGGATTTTATTTTCTTTAGTATTCTCATAGGATCTCTTACTGGAGTTCTTTTAGAATTTTTCATTCGGAGTCATTAATTCTAGACTAGGTTCAAGATATTTCAGATGAACGTAACTACTACCTAGGATGTAAATTGAGTAATTTAAGACTCGAGACACTACGTAAGACGTACGTTAATGGTCCTTATCAGTTATAGTAAACTCTTGTCATAGCTAGTTAATGTTATTAAGGTCGTAGGGTCAAGATGGCGCCTCTGCTTGTTACTCCGATTCACTCGGATCATAACGTATTTCAGTTTCTGATTAATTAATTGCAAAATTGCATCAGACGGGAGTAATTAATGTTGAGCGAAGTTTGAATATTTATTGAAGAAATTTAAATTGGTCCATAGATACTGGGATGATGATTCTGTTTTAATACGTCTTATGCCAAATCTAGAATCCAGAGTTTATCAGAATTTATCTGCGAGACCAGTTAATCATAATTCGGATTAAGAATGAGAATGTGCGTCGATCAATTTGCCAATAAGCATATACTTTAATGGAATGAATTTTTCTATTTCCCAGGCTGAGAAAAAAGGCGCCTCCGCTACTGAATATGGATTGGTCTTTGGTATATTCGAATTCGTAGTCTTCATCATAAGTCCCATTTATGGGCAGCACGTGAGTTCAATTTTGGGTCTGATGATCGTTCAAATGATCCTTATGTATGATTGACAATAAATTAATTGTCTCTGGGGATTCTGTCAGGAAGCATTGTCACTAGGATTTTTGTCTTTACAATGACTTCATAATTTTCCGATTGCCATTGCTTCTTTTATTTTCTTAGAGGAAACTTAAGATTTCAATTTAACAGCTCAACCGCTTAGGGCCAAAGCTTCTCTTCAACGGCGGAATTCTAACAACCGGCACTTGCGCCATTTTCTTTGGCCTTCTGGATAAGGTCGAAGGTCATTATCCTTTCATCATCCTCAGCTTCGTCATCAGGATCGTCGAGGCTCTTGGTAATGCTGCGTTTCTCACAGCGAGCTTCGCCATCATCGCCAAAGAATTTCCAGATAACGTCGCAACGACTTTTGCAAGTCTGGAGACATTCTTCGGTCTTGGACTTATAGTCGGACCTACAGTTGGTGGGGCCCTTTATCAGGTAATCTCTAATCTAGTAAACGACGCGCAGGTTCGGGTGACTCATGGTTTCATTAATCTGTAAAAATCATTGGATTAATATTTATATAAATCCAGGTTGGTGGCTACACAACACCTTTTGCTGTGTTGGGATCAGCCCTGTTCTTGGCAGCTGTCATGACAGCTTTTGTCCTACCAACTCATGACAATGACGAGCAAGATACTCAAGACTCTGGTGGTATAAAAACTATATAAAAATTCAATACACTTAATACCAAACGAGTGCTTAGGTATTTTCAAGAAATCTTACAAAGTCTCATCCGATCCCTCCTCCCAGGTTTCATGAAGGTCTTAAGGATTCCTGGCGTAATGGTGGCAGCAGCCTCCATAATTGTAACAAGCATGAGTATCGGTTTCCTCCAGGCGACACTGGAGCCTCATCTACGTCAATTCAACCTGAGTCCAGTAGTTTTGGGCCTTATGTTCATTATAAACGGTGGCACGTACGCCATCACAGCACCAGCCTGGGGTTGGCTCTGCGATAAATATTCGAAACCGAAGGTAAATCATTTTCATTGTTATTAACAACCACAATACATTAAATAATACTTGCCATATAAATGCTTAGGTAGCAACAGTCATTGGATGCGTCTTGGTAATGGTAGGATTCTGCTTAGTGGGTCCAGCACCTTTCATCCCAGGAACAACCATAATTTGGCTGACAATTTTGGGCCTTGTCATACATGGCTTAGGCATGTCAGCCCAACTAGTAGCAAGTTTTACAGATGCTTTAAGAATTTCCATGTAAGCCTGTCGATGGGACTTATAACACTGCTGTATAACAAGTTGCCATTATTTGGGCGCCATACTATTAACACATATATTATACCTCGCAGATCCTACGGATTTCCAAATAATTTAGAAACATATGGACTCATCAGCGGTCTGTGGACTAGTACTTTTGCACTGGGAGCCTTTATTGGGCCCAGCATAGCAGGTATTCTCTTGGATACTATTGGGTTTAGAAACGCATCCATGTTCATAGTACTCTTGCATCTCATCGTGGTTAGTACAATTGATTTAGTGGTTTGGAGTCTTCATAAATCGTCGGCATTTCTAGAAAAATATTATTAATGGATTAAACTTCTTTTTTCAGGGTATCGTAGCCACATTATTCTTGACCTGTTGCAATAGTGGCCCAAAGCCATATACAGAAGTTGGCAGTCACGAAGATATAAGGGCTTCATTGAGTTGCAGCATTAGGAACAACAGTACCAGTCTTCCGTTGGGTGTCCGGGCACAGGGGGTCCCAATTGACAGGCCCAACGGAATGAATTCTCTTATTGCATGTAACAGCTATTCGAATAGGGCCGGAGCATGGTCAAGGGCCTCATACAGTGGTCGCTATACACATAGTTACGGATCCATAGAGTCTAAACAATATTTGGAAAGAACTACGTGATTTTGATTACGTATAGTAATTAATGATGTAATCAGAGGTTACTGGGGAGACGCCAGAGTGTTCCACAGACTTTCAGAAAGAATAATGGAATGAGAAGAACAAAATTGTAAAATGTCAGAAAGTGGAAAACCGATAAGAAACCAAAAATATTTGATTTTACAAGTTTCTGGGCCACGTGCGACTTCTTCAGCAGGGACTCCTTTACTTTAATTGTATATATGATATTACTAGGATTAATGATTATTCTTTATTACACGTGGTTCTCGAGTATCCATGACCTCGTCTCTGAGGTTTTAATAAAATATTATTATCCGTTATCACTGTCTCTCATTTATTTACTTTCGTTATTTCAAAATCTACTGACGGGCATCCAAAGGAAAGCGCATACGTTCTCTTGGAATTCTGAGAATTTACTTTCGACCATTGAATACTAGATTTTCACTTTCAATTGAAAGTCGACTGCAATCGTTTCAGCGTTTCGGAAAGCAATCGATTTGAATTAGTCGTCGAATTCAGAATCAACAACTAGAATGACGCATTCATGCACACCTGCGCATATACAATAGACGTTACTGGGTATGTGGCCAGTAGTTGAAATAATTTACTAGCAGTCGTATGGAATGATGCGAATAGTAGCAAAAATCCAATTTCCACTATCTAAATAGTCATTGATAAGACTGACCGACGATTAAAATATATAAAATATCAGATCTGTTGATTCAACCAATGAACATAACGATTAGTATAAAATCCAAGAGAACGCACATCGTCTTCTTCGGTATTATTCCTCATAATTATAACAATTTTTTACTTTCCTTTTTCAAATCATTAAAATTTTTATAACGTCAACAGGTATACCTGTATGTTGTCTGCATACGCAAGTTACTATCTACACCCTATTCTCTGGCGTTACTGATCACTGAGGCGCATCGCGCATTCCGGAAGTAGTTCCATCCTATACCTACAGTTACGTCATTGGCACTCACGTAGTTTGGCAGTCCCAAGAATACTACCTGACGTAGCATCCAAATGCTAGTCATCAATTAAACAAACTGCAGGTATCCAAGTCATGAAAAATAGTGTCCAGGTAGTCAACGCAGTCCTGATACACCTGTAAGAGAAAAAGGTACCTAAATAAGTAAAATAAAAAGTATTATAATTCAAATGTGAAAGAATCTTTACCAGACTACCTCCCACCCAAAAGCCAATCCATCCAAGCATATTTGAAAGCACCTGTAGCTGTTACATACAGAGGGTGGATCCCAGAGAACAGGTAGATGATGATTCAGGCAAGGTGCTGCCACCTGAGCTGTTTAGTACCCGGAGTCACCTAGGAGCCTCAACAGGTGAGCCACCACACCATCAACCACGGAATAGGTCCCTGAAGAGAGTTCTGTGAAGGGATATCGGTTGGTTGTAGGTATAAAGTTGGCATACAGTAAAATGGCCCTCCCTTCCACCTTTCACTGGGTCCGTTTGCGGCTGCGCTTGCGTCGAGGCCTTCGTGGTCTTTTGCCCGAGACGACCGGGCATCGTGAACGGGCCCAAAGTCCGCTTCCATTCGGTGGGGAAGGAAGGCCGCGAATCGCGCTCGCAACATTCGGACATCGTTACACACACACTGCGGTTACACTGTCGCGTTAAGCCGGCTGGCCTTATCATTACATTGTTTCCTTATCAAAGAGAATTTTTTATCAAAAAAATAATAGAAAGCAAAGGGTGACTGTGAATAGTTGAGGAAAACGTCTCCCTTGGACTACCAGGATATCCTCTTGTGAATTTTTCATTTTTATCGAACTTGACCAATCACTTTGTCTCCTTTGATTCCTTTTGGGACTTGCCCAATAATCTTTTACTTGACACACTCTGGATTCAGGAACTCAGCGGGATACTCGATTACACCCGTTGTGATACAGTGCTTTATAAGTGCCATGGGGATCTAGAGAACACAAGGGTAAGTTTCTTTAGCATTGGTTAGTCCATAAAATTTTGTATTACTGCTAGATATATATTACAACCCATGTTTCTTCGTTATTCAGTGAATAACGTGTGTGGTTCCTACCTCTTCTACTGTTTAGTTTTCAAATTCTCCAGGAGAATTTCTGGTACAATTTTCTAACGGTACTTTAACTAATAATCCTCTTTGGCAACGAGCATCCTTAAAAGGAACCCTATACGTATTCTCAATATTGAGAATCCCATTCCCAGGAACCCTTACCGGATTCTCCGTAGACCTTCCATGAAAGTTGTAAAAGGGCTCGCGAGGGATGTCATTAAACAGTTTAAAGTAGCGTCTAGACGGTGATTTGAACGCCGGCCAGAGCGCTGTCCCACGATCCTTAAATATATTCCTTCCTTCTGCTGAAATAGAGTCCGTTCGTCGTAACTCCTTTGGAAATCCAAACTAGAATCGGCAATCGATTTTTGTCTGAAAGAAATAAAGAGGGAGTTAGTGAATGATACGAGACTCGTGAGTGGCTCAAAGAAAGAGAAGGAAAAAGAAGAGAGAGAGAGAGAGAGAGAGAGAGAGAGAGAGAGAGATCGCACGTCGCGATCGGCTCGCTTGGATACCGGTTGGAGAATTTGAAATTGTGATTCCAGGCGTGTCCGAGTAAAGAGTAAAGGAAGAGAAAGGAAAGAGAGGGTCTTACCGGCTTGTATTGAGAGAGAAGAGAGAGAGAGAGAACTTGAGAGAGGGTCGCGCACACATCTCTCGCACCTTACGTCCTCGAAAAATGCCTCCCCTCGTACACCCCAAGAATTCTATGAATGTATGCATTTGGACGTGGGTGTATCCTTCGGAGAATCTTAAGTATCCTTAAGTAGCTCGAGTCCTTTCGAATGACTCCCAAAAGAGAGATATACGTATGTACGATGTATGGACACATGGGCCCAGAGGCACTTCTCACGGCACTGGGATCCTTGAAGAAAAAGAAAGAAAAAGAAAATAAATTAAAAAGTCAAACCAACTCTAAAAACTATTCACTTGCCTTATCGCTGAACGAGGGGCCTCGCGAGCAAGGACTCTGGGACTCATCCAACAAGAAAATCCCTGAAGCAATCACGAAAAAGCTCAAATAATTGCCAAAGCCCATGTAACCCAATATCTTCCATGTGTTTTGCATATGGGCCTGATGCAGACACGCATTTACACAGAGAAGAAAAAAAGACAGGACCCTCGTACGTTCTGGGCCTCAACGAACACGCACCTACTCGTGTGCGGGAACGCAAAATGCAGTCGGACCGGCTATACATACTGCGGGGCCCACACGAGTCCCAGAAACTTCGTAGGTCCCAATACACTGACTATCCTCGTCACACCTACAACTTTCCAGGGCCCAGATCGATCTCAGTTCTCCGAGCCATCCATAGCCAGGAAATGAAAAAAAAAATAACTCTGGGTCCACTCGGTTCTAATACAAAAGTTACGACGCGTCGCGTATACCCTATTTACAGTGATATTTTAATACTCGACTATTATCACGTCTCGCTTTTTCATTTACCCAAAAAATTCACACAAGGCCCACGCTCGATCATGCGTATCCACTTAGTAGGTAGACTCGATAATCAGTTTCAAACTAAATACAAAAATTCAAACCAGCATTCATCCCTCGACACTCGTCGCTCGAGTTACATAGGATTCTATGACTCTAATAAAAAAAGGCAGTTTACAATTTACACAGTAGTTATAATCCTAAACAATGGTACCTGTGACGTCACTCGTATGCACCTGCGTGTCACGTACCTACTGTTGTGCATAGGAGCACGCGTGCATAGGAACAGAATGGCTCTGGAGTCCTATGGGAGCAGCCACCCCGAGTACGTAAACGCAAATGAACGACGGTAAACACTGTGAAGTACATTGCGCGTTTATACGCTATATACATGTCTATTATATATATCTACATACGGGGTGGGACATTTATAAATGACCAGGTGAATTATTTCGGAAACGAAGACAGATAGCACAAATTATTTCAGACAAAAGTTGTGGGGTTTTAGGGCGAACGGGAGATTCCGGTAATGAAATCCTTTCTACGTGTTTACGTGGAGCACGTTGTGCACGCGGCTTTAGAGCGTAATTTGACCAGGGCCATTAACTGACTAGGGACGTTAAAGTCGCATTTCGCGCCCCACTAGGACTCTAATTCCTTCTCTAGAAGGATGGGAGGGGATAGTAGTTAGTAGACGCCAGGTAACGCAGAGAACGAATATTTTTTCTTACTTTTAAAATATCTTATCATCTGTCAATTTTGGGTCATAAGTGCACTTGTACTCGTGGACTCAAAATTGAATGATTTCACTTCCGAAAAAATCGACCTGATCGCTATAAATTTCCCACCCTGTATACGCTCGCACAGCCTATGTAACACCAACGTCTTTTCGCTCAGTAACTTGGTATCGCTTTGCTTCAAGACCGGATACAAGCGTACAGTCATCCGGAATAGAAAAAAAAGTCCATGGGGATATTTACATGGCGATAAGCAACCATATTCCTCGGTCACGAACAGTTTTCCATGGAATATTCTGTATATATATGTATATCCGAAGTGGCTGGATAAGTTAGATACTGGATCCGGACTGTTTCCTTGGTTGTCTGTCTGCCACTCTGGGCCACTTGGATAGGAGGGTACCAAGTGATTTATCTCTGGTCCCTTGAGGGATGGTCCTCCTTGAGACTCTCAAGATTTTTATTTTAAAGTTTTGGACTATTCTTAGCAGGAAAAATTGGCAACAGCTGGTAACAATGTCCTGATACCATTGTTCATGATTCGATTTAACCATGGGTGATTCGAGTTACGGATTTTAACAGAACGAGTACGTCCGTCTCACTCTTACGCACGTAAGAGCTCATAGGTATGTCTCTGTCGCACTTACGAGAGCTATACGGAATTCGCTAAATCTAAGGCCTAGACCTTCTCCGTTCGCTGAACCGTATCTTCATAGACTGTGCATGATTGTCGAAGACTGTTAGTCTCGATTCATTGACTTGACTGGGTCTATTGTTCTTTTTCTTTCTTTCTTTTGTCCAGAAGAACTGTATCTGGGAGGTTCAAGGGACTTTGGGACCACGTCGTCTGGGCCCTTTGAATTATCTGGTTACAGCGAATATCCAGGGAAGATCTTGACAGACTTTCACCGTTTAAAATTCGTCCGGCGTTTTATACGCGTGTGTCGTGTGTATCTTCCGCATGATGGTGTACCGAAAAAAAGTAGGCCCCGCTAAATACCTTATTACTTTTGAATTTACATACAGCCGCGACATAACAGGACTTTGCGTCGTTCGATCTGCCATTTGCGAGTGAAACGCAGCTTCGGTACATAACGCGCAGGCACTATCGATACGTTCTCCATATATTTTTCCTCTTGACACTCATTCCTTGCCTTTCTTCGAGCTGTTCTCTAATATAGAGGCGAATTTCTAACTGGCGGAAAAACTTGCTGCGACTAAAACTTCGCTCGGCGTCCACTCTTCTTGCCCGCGATTACTTGCTGCCATCCTGTCGGTTTCAGCTTTCCTTTGAGTTTCTAGATGCACATGACTATACCAGATAGTGCGTAGACGATTTTTCTTATCTGAAAAAAAAATGATCTATGAGTTTGTTAAGAGGTTAGAAAGAATTTTTTTAAATATTACTGTAGGATAATACCTTTCGAATCTGACAGATTACACCTGGACCCGAAGAACGCTGTATGGCCTTCTAGAGAATTGCTAACTCTATTACTCGAGATGATACAGCGATAAAATTCACAAAGTATTATTCAGTATAGAAATAGCAAGCAGCGATGCGTGTGAAATTTTCATAAAGGCTTGCACACACGTCGGAAATCGCATGGAGACAGTTAGGTCTGTTACGTATGTAGCTACGGCTTATTACGGCGTTGTGGTTCAACGACCACCAGGTATTATTTCTTACAGTAGAATTATTCGATCCTACACTTACAGCCTATTGACATATTCAATAAATTCATTGACTAATTAGATTATGAATTGAAGTTTTTAGTTTATCGAAGTAGACAGAGATCTGTACCATATGCAGATAATAAAGCAATTCTCCAGATGAGGTCGTCCTTGCTCGACTTAAAGGCTCGTTCATAAGAGTAGCTTGTGCTCTCTGATATCCCGAGGACTAATCAACGATCGGCAGATCCGGTCGTCCTTACCAGAAGGACACATAGTTTAAACCTGTACAAGTACAGTCGATCGTACAAGAAACGGTGCTCCTGGTATCAGGAGCTTTCAAAATCCACTCCCAGTGATGATGACCGTCGTTATTTTTAGGAATTATGTCGTATTCGAGGACATGACCTTGAAGAGCTATCGACCTCGATTCCACTCTAGTGCGACCTAATTATCCTAATCGACACCATTCGAATTCGGCTCATGCTCAGCATCAGTAATAATACAGGTAACGATCAGTCTGAAGATGAGTACTCAGACTGTACTTTGGGTGACTTATTAAATTAGTACCTGAGAACAATAATAATTAATCAGTATTAATTCATTGATTAAATCAGGATAATCCTGATCAATTCCCACAGTTGTTACTTAACTGGTATGAGTATTAAATATCCATCCCAATGGCGCAGCGTCGTATCAAGTATCCTTAGTGCCAAGGATCCACACTTGGTGCAATCGTTCCCATGAAAAGAGTCGGCAGCGCCTTTTTGTTTCCTTTTATTTATTTCTTTTAAACTAGACCTTCCTTTTTTTTTTTAATAAGTCTATAATACATCGCATCCAAGTGTCCATGGCTGGCTATCAGTCAAGCCCGCATAGGAGTGAAGCAAAATTGATTTCACGGACGTTATCGTACTTGTATTAGACATATAAGGTGGTAGCACTGCATGACCAATTTCCAGGTAGACTGTAGTATGGATGTTGATAAAAAAAGGAACCAGGCAACCAGCTTAAGAAACGTCTACAAGTCTTCTATACACAAACTGGTACAGGGAAACTCAAGTGTTTGTGGTAGACACGCGCCTACATGGTCGTGTTCAATGATACGACCAGATCAGCGTAGGTATATCTAACCAGTACTGGTGGATTTCTAAGCAACGACGTGTAAGCAAAACGAGCCAGCGACACTTTCACTTATACTGGCAATGTCCGATTGGTATTACCGGTATGCACGGCGGGGCCAGTTACGAGCCTTGCGACCATTCCCTGTTCGCCCTTTGGTGTCTGGAAAATAGCAGGAACTTGTGCATGGACTGACTAAGGCCCAAAACAGTATTCTTATCTGAAACCAAGAATTGGTCCATTATACACAGTCTTTTGACATAAGCACCTGTTTATGGAGGCAGACGGTTTATTAATGTAAAGCAGAGTACATTAGGTAGAGTCACAGTAGATTGACTAAGTGTCTTGTCACTGTAGCAATTAACGTGGATCACGGGCTGATGATAATTGATCTAATTAATTAATTGAATTAATCTTACTTGTGAGAAACCCACCTTTTTATTCATTTTAAACAATCTCATGGAAGTTCTTGCAATATGGTATGTAGTGGCCACGCCTCATTTTGAGCTCTAGACTTTTTTTTTGGTGACGTATCAACTCCCTGGGGCCCAGTTAGTCTTTGCATTTTCCTTGAGGCTTAATGGCTCTTGGTGCTCAAGTTGGATTTCGAAAAGGTCACTTGCGTTTCTCTGAATTCTAGATCATCTGTCTAGTATCGATGCACGCATGTCTGTATATAGATTTTGAATGGTACTCGCCTCATGTAGCATTTCACTATTAGAATCCGCCATATGCTTTTTGTCACGGTTGTACAAATGGCTCTCCGTATGGTCACTTCTCAGAGACGTTTCAATACTTAAGACTGAACGGTACCAAGGACCTTCTTCTTGGGTACAGAACATTTGTAACAGAGGTACGGCAAATGACGGTCCCAACTAAACAGAAGAAAAGTCCCAACCATTGTCCATACTTGTGAGCAATGACTTCCAGCTGTTAAGGAACAAGAGAATGGAAGTGGTTGACATTTTGCACAGACTGACTTATTGAAAGACTTGGGTATACTACAAGACAGAGTCACGTACCAAGAGAATATCTGGACTAGGATACCAGATTCAAACATAGACTGATGGACCCAGGTCCTGGAGTTTTCTGTCAGGCATAAAGACCCCGGATTGTCCTGATCCAGGAAGTGAAATCGAAGGACCTTTGACCTGGAAGGTTTTTAATCCTACGAACTGCCACTTCCGGTGCTTGTTGAAAGGATTCTTAAAATGTGATAAATATTCCCGTCATCGATACGGCATCCGGCCGTACCTTGATTCTTCATCTAAAAAAAATATACGTGTTCCAAAATACGTCAGTTGCTCAACGTGCTAAGAAATCTTAGTTGAATTCGCACCAGGGCAACAATTTCTAATCGAGAATATCAGCGGAGAATATAAAGTTGACGATCTGCATCGTTGACATTTCGAGCGGAACGGTGGAAATGATTTCCTCAAGGCCGCTCCTTCTGTGCTTCCCACAAGTTCCTGCTGGTGCCTTGTACTCGGTACGCGTACCCTGACTTTTTGTCTTTCCCTTGGTATTGTAAAATTCATATTTTCATCATTTCACCATGATTCATCGTCACGAATTGGCAGCCCTGTCTCTGCTCGTGCGAAACAATATTATTCCAGGCACGAATAACGACGTGCCCCGTTTCCAACGTATTGCTTTGGGACTTGGGAGTGAGTCTCAGCACATGAAATCGAAATGACTTTTTCTGGCTCTTTGACTCTTGTTTCTACCTAGACAGACTATAACGACGCGTCGCGACGCAAGGTCGTTCTCTCTATTGGTCGCGACTTTCATTTCGCTTAAGCTTGCTTGGTCGCTTAGTCGCGCCACAGTGTTATAGCTATTAAATAATTCCGCACCCGTAAACTGGTCGCGCGCATAAGAATGTTCCACCAGGTACCACCAGAAGTTGACGTACATGGTCGACGAGTTCTCCAAGAGAATGTGTACCAATGTGGGACTTAAATATATACACAATTAACTCTTCAATATCATAAGATCTTATGACGGATCATCCTGTTGTCTTGGTGATAATCGATACGTGTTGATTTCTGTAATTTTGTATCTTTCATCTCTTCCTTACGACTCCATTGCGTCATCCTGGTTATCCCACAAACACCAGATCCGGTTAATCTCTTGAGATCATATTAATTCGACGAGTTACCCTCATCTCCAAGTATTAAATACTTCCACGGTGATCGTTATGAGTCCCTGCAAAAAAATATTAAGAATTATTTATCAATGCTCGCATAACTTCCTCGATGGAGTTTTCCACAGCAATATCCTTATTAGAATATTTTACCATTCAACCGGTACATCATTTCCTGAAGATGACTCGACTCGGAGAACCACTCTGTTGTTGTACGTGTCTTTACGCTTGTGCTTCTTTTCAATCCTCACGACCAGCTCTTTCTTTACATTGATTTTTCTGTTCTACCCGCGATGCAAAGCAATGCAAAGTAAGGTAACGCAAAGTACTGTAAAGCCATGCTGCTTATACTCATAACCATGAAGTTTGCAGTAGCCAAGGAATGTCGTTGGCTCGTGCCCTCCTTGTGCGTTTCATTACACGCTGCACATGCACCTGAGAGAGATGTCTGAATGTATATGCATACAGGACTCTCGCTACCGATACACCAGAGAGTTGGGACTTATGTAAGTGTTGGTTGGCAAGGCCCCCAGGGCCCTGAAGCACGAGCTCATGCCACTGCAAGTCTGTTCCACTTTCTAATCAAACCGACCCAATGTATGGACCAAGAAGTTCGGACTCTCTCGTCTGAGCAGATGGGTCATGAAAAGTCAAAGAGCTAAAAGAAAAAATGAAAAAAAATTCTAGTAAACAAGACACAGTCGTATAGAAGTATTTCAAAGAAAAATTCTCAGCTCACCTTACAGACAACATTGCCATTTTTTCCCCCTTTGATCCTACACGATGTGTAACCAGGGCCTTAAGGGGGTTCCAAGTGGGCCAGTCTACTTTCGCAAGAGCAGATGTGGACCCAAATCATCTTTCTCCTTGTGGATCTTTAAAGAAATCGTCTTCCCAAGTGGTGAGTGTTCATCGAATGAGGTCTTACTCTTATGTGTATTACTAAATTATTCACTATCTTATAATTCAGATTATTAGATACACTCTACTCTCAGGATTGCCAATGGCAAATTTTAAAAAGAGCCGGTCCAATCTATAACCAGATTGAATGAACTGACTTTGAAATGTGTTTGACTTGGTTTATTGTGCTACATTGGTAGCAGTGCAAGCTTTATTTGGCCCAGGGAGGTAAGTTAGTAGACATAGAGAAAGGCACTGGACGTTCTCCACGTGACTACTTGAAATTTCTCATGTATTATTACTTAATTGGAATGTGTATAATCACTGGGCCATTACGAAAAGTCCAAGTGGCTCTCAATAACCATTCAAGGCTCGAAACGACCCGAGTCCCAAGTCGAAGGAAAATCATGATGATCCTCTCAGCACTGTACTTAAGGACCTGACCAAAGGAGAACGGAATTGCGAGTAGTGCATCGGCCTGGTCTGCTCAGACACCAACTGGGTTACAGACGGTTACATAAAACACGACAAGAAACGGTCACCTTTATAAAATGCATGACATGCCGTGGTACGCTTTACAATAAGAAGAGGAAAATAGCCGCAACAAGAAGTCAAACGAGAAAGAAAGGCCGACAGTGCGCGACGTAGAATAATGAATAAAACCAGTAGAGTATTTATCCGGAAAAATATACCGTGCCAGAATAATCATTGCTTATATTAATAACGAGCCTAATGGCTTGTTTTTAATAGCAGTAACGTAACGCGAGTAGAGCATTATTAATTCCACATTTAATTTCTAACTAATCAAGAACTCTGAGTCGATCTTTAATATCAGTTCTGATTGACTGAACGATTGAAAAACTCTAGGTTATTGGCTGTCTCTGGTATTTCCATAGGAAAGGCATGGCAGTGCAAGGTCATACAATTTTCTAAATCATTTCCTTACTGCAATGGAATTCCCATTTTTACATTATCAATCCAGACGTTTACAGATACATCTATAGATCTGTTTACGATTAAGCTGTTTCAAGGCACACCCTACTCTTTTCGTAATGTATTATTTATAGAATAAATTGACGTTGACTCTCGGCGCTTATGTAGGCAAGCTACCGTTTATACTATATGTCATTTAATAACTCATCTCGAATGTGATTCCTTGCTCCAATACAGAACCCATGGCAGATACATAAATATCTAAGGCACTAGGCGTGACCTGGATCAGTGCAAAAACCTGATCAATCATAATCCTCTTATTTTGTACTTTTTTCTCTGACTTTTTATCATCATTACCACACGTTGGGTTGTAACCACGCAACAGTAAACCGTAACGATTCTCTTACGCTTCCTCATGCTTCCCTAGAGTTCCCCTATACGCAACCATGCACGCTTAGATATCCGGCAATGCGACCACAGAGAATTTTCATTAAAATCACGTAGTCCAATTATTTCCAAGAAACACTAAATGCTCTCTAAAGTCACGTTAACGGTACTAAAACGATAATGATCGGAAATGTTTTTCACCGCGACGTCTAGCCCACGTAAGACAAAAATATTATTATGAACTCTAGGCCAAGTGGTACCAAACATAAGTAAACTGTCTTGAGAATACCCTGGAGTCACGAATGACGCAAAAATGTAAATGGTAATACCGTCACGGATACCTCCTACAGTTGCCAATACCAAATCCAATAGGAATTTCTATTGCAAGGAACAAGGATTCTCATTCGATACCTATACTGATTCTACAGTCAGTTTCAAACGTGACTTCCACCTACGCCATACCACAGGTTCAACCACTGGTACCAAGTATGCATGCATGTACGTAGGCTAGTACATACAGTAGGTGCATGCGCGGGTATTGTCTCCTCGGGGAGGAATGTAGAAAGTAAAGTATCTTAGGTAACTCAAGAGTAAAGTATAGGTTGAGCGACGGAGGATGCTCCGTGGAAGTCTGCCTTCACATCGCGTGGAAAGGTCACTCACAGCCTGGCAGAAAACAGCATTGTGTGTCGTTAGCCAGCAAACGGCATTTACTCACTAGAGAATTGCTATTGCCATCCTTTCTTCTTACTTTTTTCTTCCTTCGTTACTATTTTTTCTCATCCACATTCTTTCTCCTACCCTCAATTCCTTTGAACGGACCTACATTATTCTCACATTCCAATTTGTCATAATTTCTTTGTCCCACTCTCTTCTCTATCTCTAATGATTTATACTATCACCTGGATAAAAAGTCCATGAGTAATTTTACAGTTATCTCTCCCAGCATCTTGACTTTAACTCCTGCTCTATCCAGGAAGATCGTCTTCATCGCGCTACTTCATTGTATATACAGGAACAGTGCTTTACAGCTTATATTTATTGCAGGAGGTTTCATCTGAAAGCTCAAACTGTTGTAAACTTGTTTACGAGTCAAGACCGAGTCTCTGCTTCTATGATGGTACTTACCGCAAGAGTGTACAGTATGGAGAGTCTACACTGTATTCTACTATAGAATTATAGAGTAGTAGTTGTTTCAAAAGGCATCAAAAGTCTCAAAGCTCATGACCAACTATAAGTTAGGAACGATATAAGCTTTTTTAAAGGTGATCAGCAATAAATTTGTCTGAAAAATAAAAAGACTAATTAATATAATCGTATTTGCCTTCCTCTTGATTATTTATGAATTTACATATATACCTACGAATATATGGAATGAAGATCCTGTCTGAAATCTCGCGTAGGTGGATCGAAGTACCTAGGAAGATATCCATAGGTCCCAGTGGTAACGTGCTTACCTACCGGTTTTCCGATTTTTACTCTTGTTTTCAACCGGCTGCGCCATGCTTACGTACGTAGACCATTGTGAACGGGTACGATCGAAATGGCAGATAGTCGAATACTGCGGTTTACCATCGCACAATAGAAATTTTCGCACGTCCATCCAACCGAGTGACTTCCTGTTCCTTGAAAAATGTGGCTTCCCTCTTTTCTCTTTTTTTCTTTCTTTCTTGATACCCTCCATGCATTTATAACGTACTTAACTAGTACCTTTATAAGTACTTTGTCTCTTTAAGAGTCGGAAATTGAAATGAACGTAAAGGTGTAGGAAGATGATAGCAATTACATTGCCATATCAATTACCGAAGAAGTAGCAATGTGATTAGTAGAAGCATGTTGACTTCAGTACGTATAATAATGCATGAGATCGAAGTGGTAATTTTAAATCGAGCCAAGGCGCGCAATAAAGCTAATAGCCACTTTGTAATTGCCTGTATTATCTCGCGGGATGCGAGGAGCAGACCGATAGGTGTATATATATGTATATTGTGAGACCCAATATATATCTTGTACTGGATAGTACACAGAGTGGAGTACCTGGCTGATTTATGATTTTCGGAAATCCTGCATGGCTACGTTGGTCGCCATTTTGTCAAGAAAAAAAAAAGCGGCCAAGTCTACACTTATGATTTTTTATCCAATTTGAACAGGTTCTCTTAAACGAATCCCGTGGGATTATGTCATTGGTAGGGGTAGACTCTTGCAAAATTGGGCAGTAGACTCAGGCCGAGGGTTCTGGGCCTTTGGGACCCTGGTGAATCAGTCCTTTGTAGCCAGCACTCTCAGGGTCAACCACTTTTGGCATAGTGTATACTACAGTCACTGGACGTATAGACGGAGGCAAGTCTTCTGAGTGTGAGACCAAAGTATCGCTGGTTCCAGGAGAGATGAACAGGGGTCCAACATGCCGAGTGGACGTTCCTGGTCGTGTGGGGCCCGGACCCCAGCTCCTGGGGCCCTCTTGGAACCTCTGCGAAACTCTCAATGCTCTTTTTACTGTCCTGGTTCCCTGGGTTTATTGGCTCTCCGTGGCAAAAAGAGAGCCGAGGAGGAAAGTAAAAAGAAGACAGAGAATGAAAAAAAAGAAGAGTATAATAATAAGAACAATATAAAAAAAGAGAGAAAGAAGAGCCTAAAGGAGAGAGGCAAAAAATGAAGAGAAGACAAAAGACCGTCTGAATCCTGGGCAGGATGTGCCCCGGGTTCCCTGGTTCGATCATCTCGTCTGTATTTCGTACCTCGTAGAAATCTCGGAACTGGTCTCTTCAGAAATACATATGCTCATGCTATATAAATACTATATGCATTATTTATTCACCACTGACGTCATCCCATCATCTAGGGATAAACCGGTGTATCCTAGTCTCCAGGATTTCGCGGGATTACTCATCGTCATGACCTCCCAGAGGGAGACTCCTCGTACTTCCACCATGATTTACAGAGTCTCACGGTCTGGTCCCATGCAATTTGTATTTTCATTTGGTTACTCGTTACGCATTAGGGAAGGCCATAGCACTTTCAAGCTTCTTGGATAAGATAATTAATAAATCCTTAACAACGAGGTCAACAGTCCTTGTAGATTTCCAGTTTCAATTTTCATTCAGGGTGAATGTATAAAGGTGATCATCGCTCCACCAAATGACTTCCTGGACCATATTCTCTTCGTTATTATGGTATACTGGTTATCAAGATTTATTTTGTCTTTTGCAGAATCAAAGGAACGCATGTCAGTGGCTGCCAGGAGTGCAGTAGTCTAGTGAACCCGGGCAGAGCCAAGGGTAGAGGATGTCGGAAGGCGGTGGAACTGATAATCCGGCCTTCGCCGAAGACGACGTAGCTACCGGTACCAATGTGAGCACGGTGAACCTGGAGAACAGTCACACGGAGAGTCTTCAGGATAGCCAAGTATCTGCGTCCTTGGATCAACAGGAGAATGCACCCGTACAAAATGGGCACCAGCAGTCCTTCGTGTCCCAACATTACGTTGAGCCTATCAGGACAACACCGGAACCCCATTACAAGACTGAGACCAGGATAGAACTTCCTGCGGATGTTCCTGACAAGAGTCCAGTGCCTGCTAAGCTCAATGGAATCCACGGGAATGGAAATAACAATGATGCTAGTTTCCTGAACAGTAGCACTGCCAGTGCGCAGCCTCCTGGTGAGATATCTATCGCTTCTTATCTTGTTATACGAATAATCAAACATTGCTCCATCGTGTGAGGCAGCACGGTTCTTACCTGGTAAACATAAACGATTGTTAATTACTGGTTTAGCGACAAAAGTCATTCGAGGTCAGAGAAATCTAGGAAACCGCGACAGCCATACTCTTACGACACTGAATACTTTAAGTAGAATTAATTTCATGCGACGCGTCTACTGCGTTTCTAGTGACGCCTTCTATGCTTTTCCTACTTGAGTTATTTTTGCATACTGTGGGAAGTTTGATGCTTGAGGAAATGACGTCAGTTAACTTCGACAGCTTCTGATGCGACTATTCCTGGATTTCCGGATGGCAAGAAGGAACAGATTGAAGCAGTGAATTTGGAACTGGTATCAATGAGGCCTTACACTGGTGGTAACCTCCAGAGTAAAGGTCAAGAAGCGTGTGAGGTCCCAGCTGATCCTTACGAAGAGTATTTTGTGCCTGTGAACGAGCACAGAAAATATATCAGGTAATAAAATAAGAAAACTTCTTTTATATATCTTTAAAGACAGAATCTCATTATTTCATACTTAACTATACCTTAACAAAAGACTATCGTGTACTGTTCGCCAGCCCGGCGGGCTTAGGATATTGTCAGAAGGTCTAGGCCAAAGAGATTTCATCCTAATTGGGATAAAAATCCATCCTCCTTAGATTCGTGTTCATTTATAACCAGCGTTCACAAAGTCTGCCAGCTCCCTGTCACGCAACAGTCTTATGTCACAATTAAATTTCCAATCACAAAGGTATAACGTAAGATAATAGAAACTAAAAATACAAATACAATTATGCTATCATATCCTATACTGGACAAGGAAGTCAGTTAGAAGAAGAAGAAAAAGAAGAAGAAGAGAGAAATAGAGAGGTGCCAAGTAACAAGTGAATTGCAAGATACCTTAGAGTTTACGAAATTCATCCATGTCACAATAGACTCCATAGAAAAGCGTTGAGTAGTGTAACCCAACCACATTGTGACACTGGATTCAGGAAGGCGAAAACATGGGGCAGAATAATTCCTTAAAGATTAGTAGTTGCGCCACGATTGCTGGAGACGATCCAGAATGGTTTTTCTTATTGCACTGAACCCATCCTGAGAATTAGTAGTTGCCATGCCAAGGAGATGATCCAGCATTCATACGGAATAAGTATCCATGTTAGGCATATCTCCTGGGGGAGTCTAGACTTGGCTTAAAGCTAGAGAGATAGAAGGATCACAAAGATAGCCCTAGAAAGGAATACATGTTATACACCCTCGATAATAGCAGAAGCCCGGACGCAGAAGTTGAGACGACCGTAGCTGGTGTCCGTTTTGATTTGGGCCCGGGTGTTGGCCGTGAGGGACTCAGCCTGAGAGACCCAGCTGCAGGACTAGTCGACTATTCCCACTGGCTGACAGCCCTCAGGTACTTCACAAGGATGTTTCACGGAATTGGAGGATGGAAAGGCGACAGGATGCTCGGGCTGGTCCAGGAACACGCACTAACAATGCTTTGTCTATAACTTGTAAATTTAATTAAACAGGGGAAAACAATGAGAATCCATGCATACATCTTATTAAGAATTAATGGGAGGATAATTTTGTATGATTTTTCATTATTGGGTGAGAGTTGACAAAGCCTTGGGAGGCGGCAGCACGCAATTTCTTGGATATTTATTATTATCTCATTCATAATCAATGCTACCGTCATTGTTCACATGCGTTAGATCTTAAATGAGAACTTAGGTATTGGATGTGTGAGGTGACTGATAACCAAGGAGAGCTTCTAACACCGTCGCTACAGGCTGAACGAATATGATATAGCTGTGTGAACCAGAAAGCTGTACAAAGTCGCTTGGGTCTTGATGCTGTGTTAGTATTGAGATTTCATATCAAGGGATTTTGTGTTGCAGAGGCGAGAAGCTGTACGTTACTAAGGATAAGAGATCCAGTAGTTCATACTGGAGACGAATAGCTTGTTGGGGATGTGGTATCCTAGTCTTGGTGATCGCTGTGATCATTGCTATACTTGCTGCAAGTGAGTAGAATTATTTGGAATTATAGGTATTAGATTTTTTCTTTGTAAATAAAGAAAATTGTCTATGTTCCTTTTGTTTGGTTATAGCTGGTGTGATACTGACGCAGGAAGCTACTCAGCCGTTGGAGAATGGCGATCATACCAGCTCACGACAATTTGGTGATGTTCAGACAGCAGGAAGTCAGGAATACATGAAAAATCCACCGTCGAGTCCACCGCCGGAAACCTCGAGTTTCCCGTCCTGGCCGACTACGGATGAATCCATTTATCAGAATGTGCCAAAAGCTTTGGAGGGTATGGTCAAGTTGGATGATCTTCAGTGGAACGATGACTTTGATGATCCAAGGTCCAGAGTGTATCGTGATGTCAGTGGTGAAATTGAGGAAAGTCTGAGGAATATGATACATTTGGCTGATAATTTGTCTATTGTCAAAGTTTATAATATCAGTAAAGATGGTGAGGTCAAATTTAGGATTAGCTATCCTCCCTTACCTACGCCTGAGCAGACTCAAGAGAATATTGAGAAGATGCTGCAGAAAAATGGCAATATGGTTGGCAAGTATCATCTTAGCCAACTTGTTGTGAAACACTTGGTGGATGATTGTCAGCATGGTGAAATGGGATGTCAGGATATGTGCAAGTATGATTACACAGGAGGTACCTTTATGTGCTCCTGTTCACCTGGAAAAATTTTGGACAAAGATGGAAAAGTTTGTATAGACGAGAATGATCTTAGTGACGTGAATATGGATAGGGATAATACAGAACCTAGTACGGGATCGGCACATGATATTGTGCAGGGGAGAAGCAGGGGACCTGAAACTACGTTCAGCCCTAGGAGACCGGAAGATTGGTTTCATGAACCTTCTGGTTTCGTTACTGAACCTAATATTGTTCCTGAAAATGGACACCAGCACGTGGAAGCTGTTCCTGAGCCAAAATCAGAACCTGAACCTTCTGCTGAACCTGCAGCAGAACCCTCCGCTGAACCTTCCACTGAACCTGCAGCAGAACCTTCGGCTGAACCTGCAGCAGAACCTTCTGCAGAACCCGAGCCTTCTGCCGAGCCAAAATCAATGGATGGAGACATGGATCATTCAGTATTAATTCATGGACATCCCCAATTTGTTACTGACTCTATTTATGGTGAACCATCTGCTGAACCGAAATCCGAACCTGAACCTACTGCTGAACCAAAATCAGAACCTGAATCTGTAACAGAATTAATATGGAACGATAAGAGTGCAGTGGAAACGAAGTCCGAGCCTGAGCCTACTGCTGAACCAAAATCAGAGTCTGAATCTGCTACGGAACCAGCACAGAAGCTTGATCCTACACTAGAATCAACATCAGAGCCTGAACCTGTAGCAGAACCGAAATCAGAGCCTGAACCTGTAGCAGAACCGAAGTCAGAGCCTGAGCCTGCAGCAGAACCAAAATTAGAGCTGGAACTTTCTGTGGAACCAGCATCCGAACCTGAATCAACTGCGGAACCAGCATCCGAACCTGAATCAACTGCGGAACCAGCATCAGAACCTGAATCAACTGCGGAACCAGCATCAGAACCTGAACCAACAGTGGAACTAAATTCAGAACATGAATCGGCTACAGAATCAGTATCTGAACCTAAACTTATAGTAGAATCATCTGCGGAACCAAAATCAGAGCCTGAACCTTCAATTGTAACTGAAATCCATCATGAATCTTCTGCTGAGCCAACATCTGAACCAGAACCGACAGTTGAACATTCCACTGAACCTGCAGAAGAACCACAACCAGTATCAACGTTTGAATCTGTAACGGAATCATCTGCGGAACCTAAAGTTGTTCCAACAGACGATGTTAAACCAAAACCAGTATTACCTTTATCATCAACTGAAAGCACAACCGAACCTGAGCAAATGACAGTTGAGGCTGAACCATCAGTAGAACCAACTGTAAAACCAGAACCAATTAACAATACTGAAATGTCACAATCTCCAGAAGAAATAACAACAATTGCATCAGCGGATCCAACTTCGGAACCAAACCCAGAGGAAAAAAGTGCACCATCCAAGAAACCGATATTAGAACACAATTATAATCCTTTGGCAAGTGAACCGGTAGCTGAACCACAACCAGAAACTGAAACAGTAGAAAGAACTACAGAACCAATTTCTACGTCTGCGATCGTAAACGTTAGTGAATCAAAACCTGAATCAGAACCATCTATAGAACCAAAACTAGAACCGACTGCAGAACCAAAAGCGGAACCAGAACCATTAAATGAAGTGAATGAAGAAGTGAAACCATCGAAAGAAACAAAATCAACATCAATGGAATCAGTTCCAGTTCCAGAAGTAAAAGCAGAATCAGTACCAGCTATGGAGGAGAAAGCTGAACCAGAACCAAACGAAGGTTCCACATCAGAAATAATCAGTAGACCTTCGATTGAACATACGCCTCCGATAACCCATGAAAATTTAACCGAATCCATTGTCTTAGTTCCTGAACAGAAACTTCAGGAACATAACGAGTCCAACGTTATTGAACACATGCCGACAACAGTGTTCCCAAAACTGCCTAAAAACATAGGTGAAAATGTGGAACCTCTGATAGAACCTATTATTAATGATACGCATTCCGAGGAGGAGCATATGATGCTCACTCCAACCTCTGAACATTCCCCAGAAGCGCAAGATCAACACGGTGTCATTCCTCAATTGATTCCTGAACAAAGTAGCCACATCGATGACTCAAGTTCAATTCATTCTCTGACTAATGAATCTCCCATTGATCATTCCACTGTTCATCCTGAACATAACGCTGTGAACTACGTTGCATCTTCGTCATCGAGTCATCCTGAAGAGTCTGCTGAACATTCCACAAATCATCCTTTGCATCCAATGGTATTCCAGGAAAATTCAGTACCGCATTCAACTGAAAAGCTTGATGTTACTGAAGAGAAACATGCGGAAGATATGTCACCATTTTTACCGGATGTTCAGCAGGAAAAGGAGATTCCCAAAAAGGCACCAAGATTGGATAACGATGAACAGTACATGCCAAATCCGTTTGAACCACACGTGGAGGATGTTATAACCGAGTCTCCTGAAAAAATGCTAAATCATAGTAAAACGGTGAATGATATCAATGGAACTAGTATCACCGAATCATCCAGTGACGTAAATGAAACCCAAACTGATAATGGGAATAACGTGGAGAATCATGCAACTAAGAATGACGCTGAACATGAGAATGAGGTTGAGAAAAAAATTAATGACAGTATAAACAATGGAGGAGTCATTAGAGACACGGAATCTAATATTCAGAACGAATTGAATCCTGCTGATACGCAAAAAGAGGATCTCAGGCAAAATAATGATAACGATGGACGCAACCCTGAAACTACAACCGTTAAAAGCACGAAAGAAATTCCTGATGAAGAACGAATTCTCAGTGTTGTGCCACTGGAAGAGGAATACGAATCTACCGAAGCTCCAGCAATGAAAGACATCATGGAAAAGGAAAAGAATGATTTGAAACTAAATGCAGAGAAGATTCCGATGACTGAATCTACTACTGAAAAAGAAGTCATTGAAGTGTCCACTGAACATGTATCTGTTACTACTATGGTACCTGTAGAAGAAAAAATATCAAAATCTGAAGAGCCCATGGTAGAAGAGAATGTTCAGGCAAATTCAGGCAAGCCTGAAGAGAATGCTTTGGAAGATCAGTATAATGATATTAATGACGAAGCCATTCCTAAGAATTTCCAAAATCTTCATAACGAAATTCAGAGCGTAGATCGTCTTAGCAAAGAAGAGGTTGTATTAAAAAAAGCAGAGATTCAGGCGGAAGTTCATCAAGAGGAAGCAGCAACTGAAGATGACGAAGTACTAAATTCAGGAAATGTTCAGACTACTGAAAAATTATCAGGAATTACAACTATTCCTGACGTGACGGAGTCGGTGACGGAATCAAAGTCATCCATGGAAAGTGTTACCGTGATAGAAACGGAAGTGGCTGTCACATTGTTACCGGAAGTAACAGACAAACGTATGGAGGAACAAAAATTGACAACCGAAGTACCAATATTGCCTGTAGAGATACAGCAGGATATCTCAACCACGGAGTCTCTAACTAGAACTGAACCTTCCATGTCAGCTGAAAACATGACAAGTATTAATGAAGGAAGAGGAAGTGACGTCTCTATGGAAACAAGTAAAATTGTGACAACAACTCCAATGATTACTACACAGTCTACGTTAGTGGAAACTAAAACAACTGCTCAGGTACCAATCTTACCTGAAGAATTACAGACTACAGAAAATGAAGTATCAATTACCACTTCGGTGAGACCTGAACACAAGGAGATGAATGTTTCCAAATTTGGTGAAAGTACAACAGAAACTGTTCTACAGACAGAACAATCAGAACAAACTTTAGTAAAGGCAGAAATAGACAAGAAAACATTGGACATATCAGACAATAAGACTGCTGATATTTTAATAGAAAATACTACATTAGTGGAGAGTAGTACGGTTACTGAAGAAAAAGTTCAGGACGAATCAACCGAAAGACATCTTAATGAACCAATGAATTCTGAAGAAACTCAAGAAGCAGCTTTAGATACGAAACACGAAGAAAAAATGTCCAATATAAATACTACTACTGAAAAAATGGAAACTCAAACAATACCAATAATCACCAATGAGGAATCAACCCATAAAGTTGATCAGCGTTTAATGGAGGACAGTATTGATAAAATTCCAGAAACAGTTACAACACTGGACGATATTAGACCAGTATCTGAAATTATAGAGGAAGACACAAAGCCTATGGGATTCAATTTTAAACAACTTTTCACTGTTACCACTGAAAATATTGTACCCACTTTAGAGTCTGAATTGTCTGAGGAAGAGCTGCGAGTGATACCTCTTGAGCAGGATCAGGAGACTAAAAAGAAGTATGTGGATAAGAAGCCGTTAGATAAATTCAAGCAAAAGAAGGAAAAAGAATTGAATTTGGAGACTAGAAAGGATGATAAGGAAAGATCTACAACAATGCTCTCCGTAGAGGTTCCAGGAACTATTATGACAGTCACTGAGAAACCTCAGGAACCTGAGATAACTACAACGGTGGTGGCTCCTAGTGTACCTAAATTTATTCTTGCTGATACGGAAGGCAATATAGTACCAATTCCGCAGTTAAAGATTGCTGATATCACTTCTGGAATGAATCACTCTCAAGGAAATGTTGAATCATCAACTGAAAGACTTTCAGCTAATGAAACAATTCCAACTGTTATAGAAAATCAGCCACTGATTCCCAGCATAATTCCAGTAACTGAAGAAGTTGAGGAGAACGATGAGAAAGTTATGGAAGTGGCAATTACTGTGCCTAAAACAGAACCTGTGGAATCGGTAGATGTGAAAAACGAGACTGTTACTGATGTTGTAAAATCTGAAATTTTAGAAAATGCCTCATCCCCTATGAAAATTTCAAAAAATGAAAGTGTTAACGAACGCTTGAAAAATATCGAGAATCGTGAAGAAGCTCTCATGCAAATTCCTAATATACCTATGGAATCTCAAACGAACAAAACGATCGGTTATGAAAATCCTGATGCAAATTTCCCAGCTAGCGCTTCAGGTGCTTCACTGTCACTTCCAAATTTAATATTTTCAAAATGCACTGCCGGTCAATTCCAATGCACCAATGGCACTGCCAAAGATGGAGCTTACTGTGTCAATCTCTCTGCCAAGTGTAATTCAGAAAATGATTGTTCGGATGGTTCTGACGAATTGAATTGTGAGCAGGAAGGTTGTCCAGGAAATTTCCAGTGTTCCAGTGGTCAATGCCTCACAAGACACTTAGTGTGTAATGGAATTGTAGACTGCGACGATGGCAGTGACGAAAAGGACTGTGAAAATTGGAAATGTCAGTTCGACGAGTTCCAATGTCCTAGTGGTAAGATAAAAAAGATCATTAAGATTCCCCAAATGTAACTGAATTCTAACTAATCAATATTTCTTTGACTTTGTAGGAAGATGCATTCCAATATTGTGGCAATGCGATCGTCGACCTGACTGCGAAGACCACAGGGACGAATATTCTTGCGTAGAAAGTTGTGGAAACGATGAATACTTATGCCCAACAGAAAAATGGTGCATTCCTCAGACTTGGAGATGCAATGGAGTACCAGAATGTGCTCACGGAGAAGACGAAAAACTCTGCGATTGCGCCCTAGACCAGTTCAAGTGTGAAACTGGAGGTTGTGTACCCCTGGACCAAGTCTGTGATGGTGTAGAACACTGTCCAGATCATTCGGATGAGTGGAATTGTCTTGCTGAGAACGTGACTCTAATAAGAAATCTGACAGAGGCTGATGCTGAGTCTGAAATACAAAAGGAGGAAGATAACGATAACAGAAATCCTATTTCAGCTAGAGCTACCTTACTGAAGATAAGGTATCTATTCTCAAATTGTCTCATGCATAATAGAAATGAAAAAGTTTACTTACTAATCCACCTGGACTAATATGCATAAATAAATTTGAATATCCTTATAGACAATCCAACAATGAGAGACGTCTAGTATGCTCCGACGCATGGACCCAGGAGTTCAGTGACTCCTACTGTAGATCTTTAGGATACTCAGCATCTGAATCAACGCAGATCTTATCGCGAGAAGAAGGCTTCAAGTTACTCAAATTAAAAGCTAACTCCGATTCCAAGATTCCTTTAGTTAGGAACTTGGAGAAGACTGAATCCTGCGAGAGTGATAAGATCGTGGAGGTTACTTGTGAAGAGTTCTCCTGTGGTTCTCATGACCTGGATGGCCTAACTGCTCGATTAGTTGGTGGAACCCAAGCCGGTGAAGGTCAATGGTCAAGTGTTGCACTTTTGAAGGAATCGAAACATGGCACAGCCTGTACAGCCAGTGTACTTGGTCCTCTACATGCTCTAGCTAGCTACTCCTGCATTCACAAGTAATGACGACAGTTGTAGATCTTATAGCAATTGTTACTCCAGCAGGCCAACCTTGAATTAAATAAAATTTATTTCATTTCAGATACAGGCAAAGCAACAGTTGGGAATTGTTCACTGGTGGTGACATGCACAAACCTACTCCGGTCAAAAATATAGTACCTTATCCCCAGGTAAAATATAATCAATTTTTGTACAACAATGACATTGCTTTAATCGAGCTAGAGGAGCCTCTGATCTTCTCAAGAAATGTCAGTGCTGTGTGTCTGCCTAATCACAAATTGCAGGTAAGCAAAATATATTGTACGTTGCAAAAATAACTCAACTTTTTGTATTTTACCTGTAATGTATATTTCAGCCAAGATCTTTATGTATCACTGCCGGATGGGGTTTCCCAATGAATGGTGAAGTCAATCTTCAACAATATAGAATATTCCTTCCTGTTCTAACATATGATTCTGAAGAATGCAATGCCACTGGGCATTATGCTGGATTCATCACAAAGGATAACATATGTGCTAGATTTACTGACACTGGGAAGGGTCCTTGCTACGTAAGCATATTTTTCAATAAGTACACAAAATTTAATATATATTCTTCGATAAGGATACATCTAATTAATTCTGTTTATTTCTTTCAGAACGATGAAGGTGCTCCATTGATGTGCGTTACTGAATCAGACAAATGGGAGATTCAGGGCTTACTGAGTCACCACAATAGGTGCTCAAGGAATCATCCAGCTATTTATTCAAGTTTGACACCAGCTCTGACTTGGCTGAGACACTTGGTACCAGCTCTTCAAATTCAAACATAAACAGCAGATACTGTGCCAGTGCATTAACGGTGCAGGCATGGAACAACGAGAACTTAATGATCCTAAATGTTTCTCATCGCAAGAAACGATTGAGAGTTATATACAATATGTGTTCCCTTTTAAAGGAACGTTCCTATTTCATGTAACGCAGAGAAAATTCACTTAATGACAGTGTCATTTTAACAGAATGCAATGTTGCGATTGTCAGTGATAAGTTTCCAGAACAGTAGGAGTAGAGTCGGGAAAATGTCTTCCAAAATTATTTGTTAAAAATGAAAATGACAAGAGTCACTAAAAATGAAAATGTTCATTCTTCATTCTTTATAAGTGAACTCGAAATTGTTGTACTGATAAAACATTTAATTACTATAATTTTATCCACCACTATCATGTTATTTGAGGCGAGAACGCATCCTTTCTTTTTCTTGTTCCTTTTCGTGTCTCAAAAGAAACTTAATGTCCAGCTTCTTGTGTTTCGTATCGCATTTTGTACATAGAATTTCATACGTTTTGCAATATTTTACAGCGTATTGAATTCTATCCGTCATATATTATAATGTACATGTCTCTGACAATGAACGGAGGCACGCATTTTTGGAAAAACTAAATATAATACAACTTGAAGAGATCATAATTTAGCTTAGGGCAAAGAAGAAACAAAAATGTAAATATTGTATAAAGTGACTGTTTGTAACGGTCTAAGAGATTGTTTTTTTTAACACGTTTTAGTCGATCGGGTCTCTTTGCATGTAATAAAAAAAGAGATATGGAAACAGATATAGGCTTTTCCTTTGGTAAAATATAGAGGACTATAACGTATAACTCTGCTGTCGAAGAAACTTCATTGTGTTTCGATACAGTTAAATTTTTTATGTTTCCAATATGCATTTCTATTTCCTGAAGAACAATGTACGAGAATTCTTATGGCTCAAGGGACCCTCCAACTATGGACAAAAGTTTGCGCAATTGACAGTTTGTCTCAGAAATCCTGTGAAAAGGATTCCTGAAATGAACGGTGGGTAGGATATAGATATAATAGATAGGATAAATGTATATAATATATACTATTTTAATAAAGTATATTGCTACGGACTTATTATAATGAAAAATATGTTTTCATGTATGCATAGTCATTGATGAATGCCCAAGTATTTTTATATAGTAAGATCGAAAAAATAAATAAATGTAATTAACAACAAGATTGTACTTCATTTTCTAATAGTATTACTTTATTTGAATTTTACAGAGCATGAATAATAAATAGTATCGAAAAAATTCAAGGCTACCTTAATAAAGCAAACACATATTTGTAAGTTACAAAAATAAATCAACCAAGTTCTCATTCAATCTAGTTGTTTAACCGGTGTAGCTGCTATTTCTGCAGCCGTTACTGCAGCATCCAAAGTTATTAAGGATTTGGAAATACTAGTGATTATTTCATTGTATTTGGAAAATACTTCATATGTTTGGGCAGACAGTGCTTCCGAATCTTCATTTACTTTCAGGTAAGATAGAGTTAAGGTGTTCAGCTTACCAGTTAACTCGGGAACACCATGAGGAAGTTCAGTTTCTAGCACTGGCGCTAACTCTTGCATTTTCTCAAGCATTTGAATGATCTCTCTGATCTGTGGTTCTACAGTAAGGATCAGCTCGACCTTTGCTTCAGTTTGCAAATCAATATTCTCAAACTTAGGGTCTAAATAATCGTTAAGTTCAGGCATCCGTTTTACGAGAGCATTTGCTTTCTCCCGACCAGACAGAGCTGAGGCGATGAGGGTATTTGCATGTAGAAGACTATCCACAACGGAGTTCTCTGGTAGAGGATCATCGATTGAAGGACATTTACCAACTCCATATATTTGTTTTTCAAGATCTGCGACTCTCTCCTCCAATAGCTTTATACTAGTCATTCTAAAAGGTATTCCAAAATATGTGGCATGTCAGAATAACAAAACAGTCAAATGATACAAAGTACAGATTGTACAATACTAACACAATTTAATCTAATTACAAATATAACATGATACTCACGTTGTTATCTTCGTCACTGAAAATGTAGCTTTTTATGCTAAACGGCTGATAACATAAATACCGTACAGAATATAAGATTTGAGAAAATACAAAAATATAAAAGCAAGGTGTGCCTTCTTTGACAGCTCGTTGCTGTTAGTTAATCAACACTAGCGCCGTTGTGCGCAAGCGGCGCAACTAAGCGCGAAGATTAGAAACTGCCGATCCGAGTAAAAGTCACATTGCGACTTAACCCGGCTTTTATTACTCGCATACATTGTACATATTTGATGAATGATATCAATATAGATAATACACTATTAACATAAACAAGTAGAATTGAATAATTCTTGCAACAGCCACTACTGTTCAAGATACATAGCTATAAATGCATAGGCCAGATGTACAAAGACCATTGTCAATTATGCAATAATTCTATAACAATGATTAAGATTTCTACATATTTCCCATTTCTTACTCATCGCTAACGATTCTGGCTTCTATATTTTAAAACGTAAATTCATATTGTATGTCTTACTCACGAATTCTCTGCAACCAACACCTCGCAGCATCCAGCATCGGGTTACCTAAATCTTCTCGTACAAAAATGGCTGCTGTCTTCTAATATCTGCAATGTTTGATATTCTGAGAAAGACGTTGAAAGTACAAGGAACATCCTGACACAAGTGATATCGTCCAGGAAGGAGGATAGAGACTTCTACGAGTCGTTTACGCACGGTCCGTATCAGTCCGTATACAGATCATCCAGCACCGTAGCTGAGGAGGTCGGGAGTGGTGGGGAGGACAAAGCCGTCATGGCTGACATTAACGAGGAGTGTAGTTTTGGAGTGGTCGTGCTGTGGAGAAGAGCTCGTACGGTGTGGTAATACAAAATATGGGGAGAAATGGGCAGACGAGTAAGCGGAGACGGGGCTAGCGAGCTGGCAGTCCTTCTACCGGATGATACATGTGAGAGGACGGCGAAGATGGAGTCCAGGGCAAGGAGAACTCGACTACGCGGTATCATCGGCATTTGTATCATCCTCGCTCTTACTGGGATTGTATACCTTGGCTACTTCTGTCCGGATCATGTGTGCGCCCTAACAAATCGTGACCTTAAGGAGTCCAGTAGGCTATCAGAAGGTTTTGCTGCTGGCACTGGTTCTGGACTTTCCTTCCCTTCCATAGAACCTGATCGGAGTAATCTTCTTTCTGTGCATCCTGCCTTCAAGCTACAGAGTATCCAAGGAAGTCTTGGCTACGAGGACATCTTCACCAATGATACCTTTCAATTTGACATTAATGCTAACGATGTCATCGTATTCCTCCATATACAAAAAACTGGTAAATATTCTGTCTTATCCCGATACTCATGTTTGGATTAGGTTTCCTGTCGATCCATTCACTCCTTATACTCCTTCATGATTCACTATCCTTTGACTTTTAAATGTGGTTTCGCAAATGGATTTGTCATAAGTATGATAACACTTTGCATGTGCTGTTTAGTACTCGTTCCATATATGGATCTGAGTAAGGATGTTGAGATGATTTATATATAACGATATATTACATAATCGAGATAAATAACATAAAGATACATTAGTTATTTTTATGTCTGTATAGTCTACACTATTTTAAACTTTATAGTCATCACAATCTCATGACTAGAGAAGTCTGACTGACCAAATTCCAGTGACATATCTGCATAAAATACCTTAAATATTTTATATTTACAATAGGACACTGAACGGTCATTGTACAGAATGTCATCTATATAAAGACATATTTTTATTTGACTTTACACAGGAATTTCTTTGGCCTAGAGCCAAGCAAGTACAGTACTGCAATAAAAACACTACAACTTCCTTCTGGCCATTGCATTGTGTCCTTAGACCACTGCATTATTCATCAGGCATTCTCAAACCTCCAGACACTGTCTAAGATTTAAAAAGAATTATTCAGGCGCATAGAACGTGTTTTGCTTGTTACATGAAAACTTTCCTTACAAAATTTCAGTAGTTACACAGAAAATTATAAGTCACATCTCACATCGCATCACTAGTCACTAATAAGCTGAGAGATATTAATTGATTCGTATGACAATAATCAGAGTATCTTATCACCAGGGACACAATACATGGATGTATTATATAATAACATTCTTCAAATTTATCTTATCCTTTAATCTTAACCGATATACACATACTCACACATACATTTTTTAAATGAATTCTACAATCATAATTCTTTTTTTGATTTAAGGTGGTACATTATTTGGCAAACATTTGGTACGCGATCTAGATCTTCAGAAACCCTGTTCTTGTCAAAGAAGACGCAAGCGTTGTTTTTGCTTCCGTCCAAACCGCAATGAAAATTGGCTCTTCTCGCGTTACTCAACGGGTTGGAAATGCGGGCTGCATGCAGACTGGACCGAACTGACGAGTTGCGTAGACTCTGAATTGAATAAAATTGAGGGGGAAGGCGTAAAGCGGAGATACTTTTATATTACTATAATAAGAGATCCCGTAGCGCGATACCTCTCAGAATTTCGACACGTTCAGCGTGGTGCTACCTGGAGAGGAGCTCGTCATTGGTGCGGAGGAGCCCAGGCGAATATTCCTCAATGTTACAACGGTCCTAGCTGGCAAGGTGTCACCTTAGAGCAGGTACAATAATTTCCTATTATTTATATTTTAATCTCCTGTCCACTCTGTTGATACACTAGAAATCATATTACATAAATCTTGATACCCTAGAACTTGAATCGGACTTTATGCGACCTCGCGATACGAGATACGTGACGATGATAAATTGTCCAGAGTGAAATGAAGTGAAAAAAATTATATCTAAATTTACTGAATTCAGAACCTTATCCAGTTCTATGTAAGCTTACACGATACCAGGGATAGCATAAGGATTTGACAGAGTGAAAACAAGAGACAGTGGAGACATACATTTTTCTGTTTATCTGAGAAATATCTGTCTTATCTTTCTGCTTCCTGGACCTTTATTAGTAAACGCTTCTGGTAGACCTTATCAAGTCTGACCCTTTATCTGTCCCTCTTCCCAAACGTAGCTCTACTAAACGTTTGAAAACGTAATGAAGGATTATCTACCGTTTATCAAACCTAAATTATCATGCTCAATGTCCATCATTCATAATATAGAGGAGTTAGTGAAAGATAACATAAAGAAACTGATATTATATCTTTCTTCGCAGAGTCATATTCCATGAATCTAACAGATCTCTTCTATATTTTTCCACAGTTTATGAGTTGCCCACACAATCTGGCCAGTAATAGGCAAACACGAATGCTTGCCGATCTTTCCCTGATTGGTTGCTACAATTCCAGTCTCAGCAAGCAGGAGAGCGATCGCCTGATGCTGGCGAGTGCCAAGAACAACCTGCAATTCATGCCCTTCTTCATGCTCACCGAATATCAAAAAGTAAGCAACTGGATGATACCATATGGCAACGAGCCAGTAAAGCAGAAGCCGATTGCGATATGAGGATCTAAAAACGTGATTGATTCAATTAAAATAATTATCCTCGATAGGCGCCATTGCGCGATGACATCGCTTAAAGAAAGTGAAAGCTCCCACCGACTCACGCACTTCCATCAGGCGACTTCATTAATTCTACGGTCTTCTCATTTCATGCCTATTGCGTAAGCATCGATAAATATTCTTTTATCATCTCTCATACGTCATATTTTTTGTACTACTCCCTAACTCGAATTGATAGTTGACCATTACTGGAATTCAACGGAATTCCTCTTGTCTGTGACGCGTTTCCCATATGCGGAACGTATACGTATAATTCAATAATTTTAAACCCCTGCTAGCCGTCCCGGTAATGCAAATCATCCCGGTGTGCGAAATCCGCATTGATGCGAGACCGTTTTATTCTGGGCGAGGCGTTCAAGAATAGAAGTCTTAACGTAAATGTTTACACGACCGTTCCTGCCCACCATATGTTCGCCATAGCTACTACGTCCTGTACACTTCCCGTTCCTGCAGTTAATTGTTTATTTGGCCTAGGGGTCCCGTATGCTCTTATTCTCATGGCGAAGGACCACTTACAATTTAAAAATATTTAGCGACCCGCACCCTGGTCCCGGTACGGCTGCATGCATACGGCACGTACAAGTGCAGCAGGTACTTACCGAAGCTACTGTTAATTGTGGAATTTATTTCTTTTCTTTTTCTTTTTTTTTTGGAAATCCCTGCACGGCTGCCGACTCTCGAAGGATAACGAATTCAATGGAGCTACTTCTTGTTGGCTAGAAACTCTCAAGGATATCAACTATCGGCAGCTCTATCTATTACCCGGCAATGCTATCGCATTTTAATTGATCTCTTGTCCCGACTCTGGGCCATTTTTTCTCCCAAAGATTTTCTCTCTACTGTTTATCGTTTCCACTGGCTTGCACAATTCTTCGAGTTTGTTTGCTTGACTTACAATTAGACTCTGGAGAGTATTATTAACCTTGACGCGCGTTCTACGCAGTATTAATGATCCTGAGAATGTCGTAGACGACGGACCGACAATTAACTACTGTCACGCTCATTGCACTGGTGGCAAACTGTGGATCGATAATGTTTAATCAGGCAATGGAACAGCAACGTTTCCTCAGCAGGATTCCTGTTAAACGTGGCTAATGTTAAGGGCGTTGCTTCCTTTGGAAATAGGGGTCGAAGGTCGTAGCTTACAATTCTCATTGTTACACAGTGTCCTGTACATATCATTTAGGGTCACTGCATATGATTTTAATATATTTAAATTGTTCAGACAGAAACTACTGAAGACTATTCAAATATCATCTCTTCTTTTTCCAGGTAGGTCAGTACTCCTTCGAAGAGACTTTTGGCATGAGATTCGCAGTGGCGTTCGAACAGCACAACGCCACCCTGAGTGCAGCTACAATGGCGACCCTTAATCATGAACAGCTGGACGCGGTTCGTAGGCTAAACAGGCTGGATCTGGAGCTGTATGAATTTGCAAAGACCCTGGCGTTCCAGCGGTTCCGACGGCTGAGGGATCGGGATCCTCACTTTGTGCAGAGATTCCAGCACCTGGGGGAACTGCCCTCGAGGCAGAGTGCCACCGAGTTCAATTGGGACTCCGTCATCGAGGACACTACGGACAACGACTAAGAGGTCGCAGAGAATACTGAGCCAGACAACACATATTTTCAAAGTCATTTTTAAGATGTCTTAAGGAAAACTTTATGCCATTAGACGCCTCAAATACGACTTTTGAATATTATCTGTTGTCTGGGGAATTCTCGACTGAGAAAGTGGAGTCAAAGCTGCCTTTTCTTGGTGCTTCGACACAGCTTCTGTAAGTATCCCCTCCAATAAGAACCAGGTCCAGGAATGTTAGAAGCTTTACTAACGGGACCTGGTGGACTTGAGCATCTTTGGGAGCTGGCCTTTGGCACTGGATGCTCATCACAAGCTTCTTATGCAATTCTGTGTAAATTGCATAAGTAGGAGTCTTCAACCTAAAGCCTTAGGAACTTTTTACTCCAGATCCTGACACCAAAGAGAACGCCGAGTACGTTATAGAATCTCGGTGAGATCTCACATCTCTGCTATTTTAAATACGAAACCTGTGCTCTTGTCGTTTTCTTTGTTACGCGAAGAACAATTAATTAATTGAACGTTGTGGTTGTGTATCGAGATTATGGTACTTCTGAATCACGAGGAGCTATACCGAACGAATAGGATCAATCTCGTGTCTTCTTGTAGGACAATGTTTCCTACAAAATTCAACGTATAGATCTGCAGCTTACATATCCTTATTTGTAAATGATAAACGTCTCAGCCACTTCCGGTTGTTTATACGTCAAGTCGACGATCAACGGCATACGAAATTATTTCCGTAGCCCAGCACGAATTAGAGACAAAAACAATGTACCCTTCTGAATTTTGTTTTACTGAGACACATTTATTTTTCATGCCAGGGAGAGCTCCTGGGGATGCTGCGTTATTTGACATACAGAATTCTTTAGCAATCGTACGTGATTCTCTGACGACTGCCTTTAGATCTCGGTGATAACTGCCCTTTAGATAATTAGATAACTCCAAAACGATATATCGTCCTGTGGGAATCAGACTTTTCCATCATTTTTACTAAAAGCCACAACTAGCCTTTAGAAACGTCAGTGTCAAGGATCCGCACGATTTCTGGTCTTCGTTTATGTATGACGAGTCTGCGAATTTTTAACGATAATAAGCGTAACAATTAATTGATGGGTTTAGAGTGCCGTGTGGATGCGATGATGCTTGCTGCGTGACTGTTTAGTTTATAGAAAAATTTGTCAGGAGTATCCAACGTTTAACCTGTAGACCGCCGGTCGTTTTTCAATACAAGCGCAAAACGTGTTACTAGATTTTCGTTACTTATTCGGATGAATATTGTATGTCATTGAAATATTTTGAAAATTGGATAAAAGGCGGTCTGGAGGTTAAACGGATTCTTCTCGCCAATAAACCCACCCGTATGTGAAAATTACAAGAGTTGCAGCTTAAGAAGTCGACGAGTTAGTTAAAGCGAGAAAAAAAAGTTAATCTTAAGACAAAATTACGTTTACGAATTATCTCTATTATTATTAACAATTTTTTGTTGTTACTGCTGTAATAATCTCTCTCTAATTTCTCGTTGCGGTTGTGACGAGTTCGTTGCGCTATTACCACGTCCCTTTTGACTGTTAAACGCATACGAATCCATTACATTTGGCAGCTTTCTTCAAGGAATTCAAAAGCCTCTAGAGAATCTTAAGTTTGCCTTCAAGGATCATTTTTGCTTTATGGTAAAAAAAAAATAGAAATGTTCAGATCATATCTCAAGGACAGGAATATCCTGCAACATACTAATACATTTTAGAAACCGGATTCTGGATCAGGAAGGATCTCAAAAATTAGTATGCAGACAGCTTGTATCCTTGGGACACGTGTGACAGGAAGTTTTCAAAAATAAGGATACAAACTTTGATTATTGTAACGATAGCTATTCTCTCTTTTGTCACTTTATCTTTGTTAATTCAGTCAAGACCTCTTGGCCTTTCATTTTGCTTTTTTATCCTCGATTACTTATATAAATCTTTTTCTCTCTTTCTTTCTCTCTCCGTCGCCATAACGAGAACGAACGTTGCTATAGTGTCGCGTCAGGCCACGTGGTAGAGAGGTGGACTGATCAAGAATTTTGTTTTGTAAATATATACCGAAAGTCTATTTTTTTCATTGACACTTATTTCCTGTAAGTTACGTCCTAGACAAGGCGATACACGGCGTAGGTTTTACAATAATCGTTCTGTTAATCCACTAGTACCATAAGGGACGCCATTGAGCGAGTATTTCACGTCGCTTCGATCAACTGGAATTCCTATATATATATGTATATTTTTTTTCTTTAAGACCTTCGCATATTTATAAAGCCTTTTTATTCTTTTCTCCCTTTCTTTTATTGTCACAAGACACGAATACTCGCTCGATGTCAATCATCTTTTATAAGGAATACAATAATTTTCTTTTATTTCTGTGAAAACTGTCAGGAAAGTCAATTTGTTATATATATATACAAGTTTTTTTTTTCAAAAGGGACTTTTGAATTACAAAAATTCGTAATATTGCGAGTTCAGTCCCATATCCAGTGTAAACGTAAGATCAAAGCAATTCAATGAACAAATAATTGACGTACAGTCTCACGACTCAATCTCGCACCAGGTGTGTCGATTCTCCGTAACGTTTGACACGAATTCAATGACTTTTGGAATTCAATGACAACTCGCTTGGCGATGCGAATTTTTAACGCGTGATTTAATCAGATCAATCGCAATTCGCTTTGTACTAGCGGATCCAATGTACGAGCGTCGTATGTGCAATAAGACTCGCTGGGTTACCACAATAATTATCTCATATCATCCAGTCACGAAAGATAAATGTAATATAGCTAATTTAATCATGTAGATTATTAAGTATTATTATTATATTATATAGACCGTGTAAACAATAATGATTGTACGGTACGCGAGCTCGTGCCAAGTTGGAAATGACGATTCTCATTATATATACTATTCGCTTCATCCAATTTAATCTCTTTTCACGGTGTAAACATTTGAATGAATCAATTTTTTTAATCATTTATAAAAGATAACGATTCTCCCACCTTACGTACAAGATATTGGAATTTTTGTCCACTCATTCAAATTATTGAGACTGCGCGTTTCCAACGTGGTGCGACCACCTGCTGTATGGGGAAAGAAAAAAAAAGTGAACAAGGCAGAAGTTGCGAAAACGTTGTAACGCATAAGCTGGAGAGTAACGAACGATAGTTCTTTCGTTACTACTAATAATAATTTTAATGGAGAGAGAAGAAAAAAAATAACAGAGGGAGAGATTACCGTTAAGGACCAAAGATACAACTATGTCTTTTGCAAGCGTTCACAAAGGAGCTTGCGGCACAAGCAATCGTCTAGTTGAGATTTTTTTTTTACATATCGCTAACTAGAAACAACGCTCACGGTTCACGCATAATCTTCGTTGACGACGTTTTTCACCAGGTCATAATCTTCAAACCTGGTTTAAGGTGTCTCGATTGTCTCAAAGCCATCCAAGAGTTCTTAGATTTTAGGCAATAAGTTACGTAAATATCTTCTAGTGCTAGCGGTGATAGCAGTAGGACACGCGTTGCGTTTTTTGTCGTTAAGATAACAAATATATATATATATATATAAATATATTATTTTTTACGGAGGAGATGTAATATATTGTGCGCCATATACTATTGTATCCCAACAATCAATGACTTTTTCAATGAGTTAGTTTCACGACTCTCGGCCAGTACGCAAATTGTTGCGTACGTACGTCGTAGCGAGCAGGATTTTCTTGTTATTGTTCTTAATATTGTTGTGTCGGAGCGTTAAAAGTTCCGAAAACAACGAGAAGCTTTAAATTATCATTGAGAATGAAACTGCGATTGAGGAAATCGCATACTCTTTCCTTTTTTTTTTTTTTAACAACGTCAGCAGAGAGAAATGTATATCTATTATATATACAGACATATATATACTCGTCAACGAATAGGAAAGGAAAAATTACACTTTTGTTTTAGCCTAACGAAGCGAACAACGGGCCTAATGCCTTTCTGTACCTTGTTTTAAGCCAGTGTATATATTATACCATTAGATCCGTAAGTACTAATGAATTATAATATAATGCATAAATATATGTATATGTATATCATATATCGAGTCATATATACACATATATATATTTAAGATTGTACCGTACAGGATAATATACAGACACAAAGTATATTAGTTATATTGTAATATTGGACGAGCTAATAGAGTCGTGAGAGTGAAAAGTAATCCGAGGCGATTAATTATTGTAAAACCTTTTAATAAATCCTGAGAGATTCTCAAAAGAACGTTGTGACTGTGTGCTTGTTGTTTTGTAAGACAGTGTTTTTAGTCCCTTGTTCCGTTTGTTTTTGTCAAAACGTTTATTGTTTAAGTCTAATCAAAGATATATTTATTTATACATTTATATATTATTATGACAAATTGTTCTGGATACTAATATTAATGTTTGTTATTATACAACGCAACATCGAGCCTTAAGTTACATTAGTTGTCGCTCTTAGTTTTGGTGATCAGGTGTGTTACTCAGTATGAGTAATGTATTTGTTCTTTTTAGTAATTCTTCCTTTGTTCATTTTACTCTGAAAATACTGAATCAAGCGATAACGTAATTTAGTCTTACGAGAATTACTCTGCTAGAGCAACGACTGCTCCAACATTATCTTTTCAAAGCCCATCGGTGGGGAATAGGCAAAATCTTCCAAAATCAGATCCAATATAGCTCCGTCATCCACTAAATGATTATTAAATAACTCTTATGAAACGTATGAAATTTATAATATAATTAATATTACCGATTGGGGACTTACCATAAAGTACTGGATATGTTGTTCCTTTTATTCCCATGATCGGAGCATCCAATGACTTTCCGTTTAGGTAGAAATTTAATTCTATGTGATCGTACGAGACACCCTGAAAGGATGGAGTTAGTATTATCTGTAAAAATGGAAAAACATAAGTTGATGAATACTTACAACAATGTCTCCTTCTTGAATAATATTCTGACTCTTATGCAATTCTTGTTCGTTGTGTCGTATGACACCATCGGAGCTAAGCGCCCAACTCTCAGCATCCTGTCCCCCAATGGATGTATTTAAATCTGTTGATCTTGTAGCTAATCCTATCGCCCAAATTCCCCCTTGCTGTATTTTAACTTCAAAGTAACTCTTGCTCTGCGCTAATGGAGCATTAGTCAGGGCAGCACCACGACCACAGACCCTTAAACCATTTTTGACAATGACAACCTCGTGTCCTGGAATATTAAATGAATATGTTACAAAACAAATTTAGAGATTTATCTAATATAATACTATTTATTATTATAATTACAGTAATACGCTTAGGGACTGCCTAAAAATACTTGTCAAATGCCGGATAAGTTCAAACTATATGTAATTAGGTATTTTGAGAAAGATTGACAGTTAAGGTGTAAACTAACTAATATTCAGAGCAATTAATGGCAAATTAGTCTATCTTTTTATTTACCCATATGCGAAGTGTCCAAAGCAATAGGATTTGGTTCCTTTTTTGGAATTTGACTTGCGGAAAATCCGAGGCCGTCGAAGCAACTTCTTAAGCAGCAAAACATCATTTTGGATGATTTTTACAGAAAATCTTTTCAGTAAAGCATTCTGCCTTCTTTTTGCTCGTTGTTTCCTAGATAAGGAGAGTTATCACCAACGCGCTAATCTCTTGTAGCTTCTTCGTTTTAGTAGGGCAACAAGCAGCATCCCATTTATGACAGCACAGAAACTGACGCGTTGTTTCCTCTGGATGACTGTGTACAACTGTGTGGGAATGTGTAGGAGTAGCACCACAGAAAATGGCTTCCTATTCGGGAAATTCTAATCGATATTAATTTTACCAGACAAATTGAGTTGGATAATTATTCGTTCATTTACTAGTTTTATTATGCATGGAAATTTTTCGACTGCTTATATTTCTATAACATTTCTTATTGCAATTGGAAATAGTGGACCTTTTTTTATAGGTTATGCATTTCGTCTCCCTCCATTATACATTCTTGAATTTCGTCAGCTATTTTTTTTTATAGAATTTATAAGTGTGTCTATATTCTTGATTATATTTATTAAAATTTTCTTAGGGTTTTAAGTAATATCTTTATGAAGAAATAAAATATAATTGGTCAGGATTGAAACGAAATAATTAAAACAATATTTGGTACCAAAATGGCATTTATTTTCTTATATTGTACGGGATAGTTTTACACGCGGCTCGGGTACAGCATCTGGAAATAGAAATACGGGTTTGTTAATAATTTTTTCATTGTGGATTACAACAGGATAAAAGATTAGTTGAAACTTACAATCCTGATACGATGGCCCATAGCCTTAGCAGGTAAATTCCTCTTGAACTTGGCACGGACAGAACCACTTGTTCCATGAGGACGAGTTACTTTGCCCCAGATAGCCCTGACTTTTGTCTTCTTGCTGGTTTTGCCAGGAACAGGGGTCTTGTTCTTTGCCTAAAAGAAATTATGTATTATAACACCAATTGAAAATTTAACTTTTCAATTGTATATACCTTATAGACATAAACGCATCGTTTGCCAATATAAAAATCAGCATCTCTCTTCTCCCTTGCTCCTTCTACTTTAAGAAGAGCTGTGTGCTCGTGCTGGTTACGAAGGCCACGCTTGTATCCAGTGAAGATGGCTTTGGCGTAAAGACGTCCATGCCTCTTGAAGGGCCTCTTCTTAAGAGGAACAGGCTCTGCTGGTTTCTCTTTAGGCTTCTTGGGTGCCTTTGTTTTAGGCTTAGGTGCTGCTACGTCAGCCATCTCTATAACAAGTTTTTAATTAACAAATGAAAATCTTGAAGACCGACATAACACAATTAAAAAATAATATCATACAAGAGATAATGTCTAAAGATACAGCACTGTTTTACTACCAGACTATGAATTAAACTAAACACAGCGATACTCCAATATTTATTATTCAAATTAATATATTTAAAAAACTCAATGAGCAACTCCACCGTGTACAAAACATATTCCTTATTTTTATTCATTGAAATAGTAATGTCAGTTATACAAAGAATCTTAAGGAACAATATTTTCTTCAGGTACCGATAGGTTAAAGTAACACAACCGTGTTTTCAATATTTGACCAAAAATCACAGAAACTAATATTACACACGTTATAATAACAAATTCACATTACTCTCAAATCTCTTTCACAAACCCAGGAAGATCCTCTTTCTAAATTAAATAACAAGACTCCGCTAAACACAGTACACGCGTTTGTTGTCAACTACAAGAATCGCCATATGAGCGTAGCCGATGGAATCCAAATGAATCAACAAAAAATATACTGAATTCAAGTATAACAATAAAACAGTGCAATGAAGAGGAACACAGTTCACCGTTTAATAATTATATTAATGATCTGTGACTTGTAGTTTTTTCAATTTTTGATATAAAATATGAGACTAGACAGGCACAGGACGTACCGGATGTGTACCACGGATAAAAAGAAACAGGAAACAGAGTCCCTCTACAGTAGAGCCAGAGTAATGATCTATGAATCTAACTTACTTACACAGGGTAACGTAATATTCTTTTTTATCAACAAAACTAATTATCTGTTTTTGATACAGTTATAACCTGCTATTTCTGGAAATAGTACAAAAATATAGTAAATCATTCACCCTGTATAAAGTCATGATGTTTTTTCTTCCGAGTATCGATTTTCAAACATTTTATATCATCGTATTAGTATCGTTGTCAATTTTTTGCAGATTAGGTCGACCCAGACGATTGGGCGCGAAAAGTCAAATGATCGATTGATGGGAAAATGACGAGTGTAACCGATACTTGTCGAAGATGTCCGAATAAAGCCTTTAGAGAAACACGGAGCGGGATGGAAATTTTATTCAAGAGCCGATATTTTGTTGACAATACTTTAAATGTATTCTTTATCAATTTACATCTTCCTTATCTCCGATGACTCGTATGGTTAATCACCATGGACCTAATAGATAATCCTTCAGACTAATTTTGTTCGTCTTGGCGAGTAGGGTTTCACGTTATACTTATTTTTATCTGCTTTATTTTATCTATATTTTAACTTCCTTATTCTGTTGTATAATCATATAATAATCAATGTCTTATCACTCTCAATTCACCTCTATCACTATATGACTTCTATCAAATTATAATTGCTATATTTAATCTGGATAGTACTTTTAAGAGCTGACTTGTATGTATAATTGACAAAATAATTCTGGTACTTGTTATTCATCAATTTTCATAATCAGCAACTGATAGCTCGAATGTTCCCTTTGCGTAGTTAAAAACTGAACCATGAGATTGTATTAATGCAAATACTATATATCAGCTATGTTATATTTACTTGAAGAATGCACAGCGAATAACTTACTATGTTTATATTAAAATCATCTACGTTATGCTCTGATCTAAAATGGACTGTCGAAAACAAAAACTGGACAGAATATGTCAACTTGTTGTTGCGTAAACTAATTTAATAAATCAGTATGCATGGTACGGCTGAAATAGTGGAATGCAATGCTTGGTATTGTTCCCTATTGAAAAGAACTATTCTCTAATCAGTGACTAGAACAAGAGGGACCATTTATATGCCTATAATATATTGTATATGTATATCTATCTAGACTAATTGAAGCTATAGATATACATTTAGTAAAATAGTTTATACAGCACTTATGTATAAATGCAAATGATTTGCATGAATGAATACATTATTACTGTGATACTGATACCCTCTTATCAGTGTATGAAATTGTCAGCTTTACAATTCTAATTATGAAAAAGATTTCTACACATAAATTTCTATTTTGTTTCAGCATTGTTCAAGATAATTTGATTCTTTAACTGGGGCTTCAGATACTTGAGTAATACAAAAGAAATAGGGAACTTATGTAACAGGTAATTAGTCGTTATCACAACTGTCATTAATTAGCACTGGTTTAAGTTTACTATCAAACTAACAGTACTTTGATAATACACTAATTAATAATCATAATATTTATCTGGAATTATTCAAAGCATGTAAATATAATCAACGTTTCCTCGATGCATAAGTAACATATAATTATTAAATTAATACTATAATAGTACTATTATTATAGGTGATGGATTGTATTGCTGGGGATCATGCTCTCTACCAGGACCATCTTGCAAGTTACTAATTTTTTACTAGATATCCGAAGAAGTGCCTCATTTAATGGCTTAACATATAGCTAGGTAAAACACACTCATAACTGTGTTTACAGAACTCAGGAGCATGGAAGGTATGTATATACATATATATTGCATGTGTATACAGGTTTGAATGCGCGACTTGCCTACTTATCGCTTGTGCTTATTCGGGCTAGTCGCCTACAGAGTGGCTCACTGCTGGTCAGAATCGGACGGCGGTCAGGTTGATCACCGAGTTCATTTAGTTGTAGCTTTGCTTATTTTCAAGGAATATCTTAAGAAGTTAATAGATAGGATTAAAAATATTTAGAGATTAGAATTTAAAGTTCTTCATTGAGATACTGCTGCGTATTCTAGTGAGAGCATCCATCTGCCATCGTGCCACAGTGTTTTTTGAGTTGTTTCATGAAATTTTGAATCGTTCATCAAAATCATTGTCGAGTGAGTACCTTAGAGAATTTAGTAATTATACAATCTTTCCATAGACCCGATGCTCAAAATAAAAAGCGTTCCTTGTACCTATAAAGTTTTATTATAAAGATAACCGCAATAGACGCGACTTAAGAAATTATTGCTTTAATATCTATACGATTGTGTTTATATCTAATAACTTTATCATACAATAACCAATATCATATCACTCTCGATTCACCTCTGTCACTATATGACTTTTATCAAATTATAATTATTACGGATTGTCGTACTCTCTGCAAGATTCGATCAACTGGCGTACGATGGTAGAATCCAAATTTGAATTACATCTGCGCACATTAAGCCCTCTAGCCAGAGGCGTTTCTCAAAATGATCAACACTGTATAGCGAGTGTATAATGAGACTAGAACCTGCGAATATCATGTAAGTAGGTCTCCTTGAGATTCCCTACGTTTTTACAAGGCAGTGACCTTCTCTTATTATTTTTTACCAAAGACTTCCGTAACGCATGAGGTCTCACAAGAAAGAAAGAAAAATATCTACTAACAAGAACCAAGCAAATTATTATAAATTATCAACGTTCTCAAAGCAAAGACTGACTCGTGAATTTTCATCGAACGAATTGACTGGATACTTCACAATCCGCCTTTCTCCAAGCAAGAAATTTGAGAGCGTCTATTCTCGGCTGACTATCTGTGCGCGAAATTTCTTTTGCAATTTTCAAGTATTCCATCGCAATATTCTCATACACTAATTTTACGTACCAGCTATACCGTACTGCAGTGTTACAGTTATCCATACCCTATTAAATACCGAAGAATTCGAAATGTCAAAAGTATGCACTATATTATTTCAATAATCATAGCTCGCAGTTTAGCCTGTACATGAACTCCACTTTAGTCTATAGTATGAACAAACGCATTGTCGTTAATTTAAGGATCATTATAGTCATATATATACTAACTACCCACCAAGCTGTAACATACCTATAATAGTATTATGTATAATGTCCACGTACCTAGCAGGACAATCTTTTAGTTTATATAACAACGCATAGCGACATGAGATCAGTGAAGTTTAGTTGGACAATTCCCATTGCTGTGTATAATTAACTTCCTGTTACGTCAGAGGTACATTTTGATCAATCTTGATGAAAAACCGGTTGTTATAGATCAATTTAAATATACTGAATCCCTTAGGGCTTTGGGCATTATTATACGCATGTACTCTGTATGTTTTATGAATATTTGTATCATCTGAGATCTGTATGAATTGTAAACCACAGGTACTTATTGTCCCGTGAATGCCGTTTGGTTAAAAGTGAAAGTAGGAATTTACTTCGATACGTTCGATCAACTTTGGGTTTGTCCATGAGATATAGGTATTGTATGCTGCGTGTGCAGTGGTGGATAATTTTTTGGTTAGTCAATAAAAATTGTTAACGTTATAGGAATGGGAAAGAATGCTTTGTTAAATCCCTTCTGGAATTTGTGATATATGTTTATCTTGGATGTTTTTACAAGTTCTCTTTGTCTCGCTCTTGTACAATCATTGTATTCAACAGGTAATACTAGATTGTATCTGAACACATTTTAGCAGTATGAAAACGCGTGGCTGTTGCGTCGATCAATAATCTGTTTGATGCTCGAGCTGTCATTGGAAAGTGATGAAGAAAACCATAGTGGTTCTTCGAGGAGGAGTTAATCTACCTATATAGTTTAATCGTGCAGAATAATCTAAATTAAGTTTGATTAATTAATTAATAGTTCAAATTATTGCTGCGTTAAAAGATTTAGTTATTTACAATCCAACAGGATGACACAATATGTATGTATCTGTTAAATGTCATTTTATATGTTTTCTGCACTGACAGATGTTCAGTAGTTCGATTTGGTGCAAAAGTTCTTATGCGTCTTGTTTACAATGGCATTTTGTATTAACGACAGTATTTTGTTTGCGGAATTTTCCTTTATGCTGTGTACGCCTGTTGCTTCGCGTAACAGGTTGTTGAAATTCACACTCTGTAGAGTGTCTAGTGATTTTCTTTTTCTTTTTAGGAAGAAATGGAGCGAAAGAAAGTCACTCCGGATGTTAAAGACACTGAATACGGAACGTGAGTATTAACGAAGATTTGTATGTGTTAATTGGAAAATTGTTTCGTTGCGGTTTTCTGTAAAATATTCTTTTTCTTTTGTTTCAAGTGTCACGTACGTGGAGGACGATACTCCAAAATGGAAATTTTGGGCCAAAAGACGATACGTCGTTGCTATTCTTGCATTTATGGGATTTTTTACTTCGTACATACTTCGTGTCAATTTAAGTATCGCTATCGTTTCGATGGTTGCTAATAAGAGTAAAGTCGATGAGAACGGCACAACGTACTACGTAAGTTGTAGATAATCCCTGTCTAGATGCTTAAACCGAAAAATTTAAGATAAGGAGTTAAGAGTATTATACAATCATTGTTTTCTGGGTAAGTAAACATTTAACTTTTAATAAGACTCTGGAAGCTGATGGGTGGTAATATATTGTAGCATTTCTTTTGCTTTGAAACGATTAAGTCCACCTGTACCATTTATTAAGATCTAATTAGAGATAAGTTCTAGGCCTTTACGCTAGAACAACCGGCGATTGACGTATATCCACTTCTACCTTTCCAAGCAAATCATTTAGACAGCCCTTGGTAGATTTAGTGTTAAAGGAATTCGTTTTTATTGTACAATCTTTAGCATTCTTTTTCTCTAACTTTCCAGGAACAAGAATTTAAATGGGACTCACCACTTCAGGGTTTGATTTTAAGTTCCTTTTTCTATGGATATATATGTACACAATTTGCCGGCGGTTGGCTGGCTGCTCGTGTCGGTGGGAAAAGAGTCTTTGGAATTGGAATTGGTATTACAGCTGGTTTTACAGTCATTACGCCACCAATAGTCAGAGCTAATGTTTATTTGCTGGTGGCTGTACGTATAGTGGAAGGAATTTGTGAGGTAAGCAATAAGAATGATTGCAATATTAGAAGTCTCCAAGTTCTTGAGTACTAATAAGGTCTGTTTGATGATACTATTAATTTATATGTATATATATTTTAATAACTGCAGGGAGTGACCTATCCATCCGTGCATGCAATATGGGCCAACTGGGCTCCACCTTTGGAAAGGTCAAAGTTAGCTACTATAGCCTTTTCGGGCAGTTTTGTGGGAACTGTAATTTCTATGCCAGTCGCTGGATTGATGACTGAATATCTTGGTTGGGCCTCCGTCTTTTATGTTTTTGGTGCTTTTGGCTTATGCTGGCTGATCCTGTGGTGGATCGTTGTTGCGGATAAGCCTGAGGATGATCCATACATCTCAGAAATTGAATTAAAATATATTAAACAGTCACTGGGTCATTCAGGTCCAAAAGAGGTGAATATGTCTTTACGGTGAAGATGGCAATTGTTGATTAACTCAGTATTACAATGCAAGATGTATATGACTGATTCCTCTTTTAGGAAGTTGTTTATCCATGGAAAAAAATATTCTTGTCACCTCCTGTCTGGTCTATCGTTGCTGCTCATTGCAGTGAAAATTGGGGATTTTACACTATGCTCACACAACTGCCTACTTACATGAGCGGCGAGTGAAGCTAATTGATTATAGTTTTTCCATGAAATGTATTGCCTTGTGAATTCGGTTGCATAATATTTCTTTATCTTTTTCAGATGTCTATAATTTCAGAATAGACAAAACTGGCTTCTTGTCGGCTCTGCCATATCTTGCTATGTCAATCATTCTTCTTGGATCTGGTCAACTAGCGGATTACTTGAGAACAAAAGAGATCCTGACTACGACTCAGGTTTGTACTCCAACAAGACAATATCAGGAAGCAATTACCAAGAATATCAATTATAAACAAATTGTTTCCCAGGTTCGTAAAATCTTTAATTGCGGTGCTTTCGTGTGTCAAACAATCTTCATGACGACAGCTGCCTTCATGACAACAGCGACTGGAGCTATTTTCTTCATTACCATGGCCGTTGGTCTTGGAGGTTTCGCCTGGTCAGGATTCAGGTGATTAAAGATACAGAATACAGATCTTTCTGAGATCCCAAAGTCACTAATACTTGACCTTCTTTTTTATTTATTTTTCCATGCGTAATTATGTCTATTACTTGTTCCTGGATGCGAAAACAACTGACTTTATACTTAATGGGACACGTACTGTTCATATAAGAGTTAAACTTTTTATTAGTGACATTTACGATCCACGAGTATATCCACAAAGTGTTGTAATATGTTAACATTAATTTATTACGTTCCAGTGTCAATCACTTAGACATCGCACCGCAACATGCCAGTGTCTTAATGGGTATTGGTAATACTTTTGCTACGATACCTGGAATAGTTAGTCCCTTGTTAACTGGATACATCGTGTCAAGTGGGGTATGAATTACAAAGATATTATTATCCCGTATGTCTTGTATTTTTTCAATTTTTATTGGGTATTGATTTTTCGTTTTTCTATATCTCTTAGTCGGCTGAAGACTGGAGGACAGTCTTTTTCATTAGTAGTGGTGTTTATCTAGTTGGTGCCATTATATATGGATTCTTCGCGTCTGGCGAACGGCAATCTTGGGCCATGGAGAAGAAAAATGATGATGTTGGCCATGACAACGTAGCAATGGAAGTAGATAAATTGTGAAAAAAAAGTTATATTTTTGTATGAATCTTTGTAAATAGAATCGGTTAATAATTATTTTACGTTAATGTATATTTTTCTTTCGTCTACTTCTTTGGAGTGCGAGACCAGTAAGACTGTAGTAACCGAAGAGAGAGACAGAAGAGAACGAAGTGAAAGGTTTTGACAACTGTCTATTCGAAGAAAACAGTTTCCAAGCGCGAGTGAGCGAACGGATCAAGAAGGTTTGAAATGTCGCTGTACAGAATGAAATCCAGTAAGGATGGTAGGAGAATGAAATTTTCTTAGACCAAAAGTCTTGTCACGTGATAGGAATGTATTTGATCTACTGCTAATACTTTTATACAGCGCTACTTACATATGTTTAACCCTAAACTTTATAAGTAGACTTATTCAACTGTCAATTTTACCAACGACTTCGAACCACTGTCTGAGAGCATCGCTCAGCACTCCTGGTAAAGCGTTTATGTCTCTGAGGATCATGTAAAACGGAAACGGAAAGCTGTCCATGTAGGATCGAATGCCAAGAAGTTTTCCACCTTGGAACATAGGCATTCTTATGTCCAATATTGAATCCTGCGATAGAAATATATCATTAAAACCATAGTCCTTCGTATAGGTAACAAATAATCTTACCTTATTAACTGGATTGTCAACTATGATGAAAACAAGAAATATATCAGCAAGTTTTGCTCTTCTGACAGCACGATTGACGCGGTCAGTTCCTTCAGAAAATACACCTCTGCCATCTGAGAGTACGACAAGTAACTTTGCATTGTCCGAGGAGGTAGGTTGGCTATCGAACATGTCAACAGTGAAATCAACCAATTGTCCCATCATGGTTTTCTTTTGCTCAAATCGCATCTCTTGCATTAATCTAAAATAGATTGATAAATGTAAAACTGTGATAAATGTGTCTTTTTAATTAGGTTAGTATATATACCTGGAGCCACTTTGTTCGGTGAAAGGTTCTCCCAGTGGATGAAGTACATTGGGTTCTTCACCGAAACTAATAACACACAGTTGTCCAACTTCTAAATAGGTCATAGCTTTGCTTATCAATGATAATGATTCAAATGCTAATTCCTTGGAGTGATTATCTGCCATACTACTGGAATCGTCAAGGGCTAAAACAATCTGGTAATCCCTTTTAGAAGGTTTAGTGCGCCTTAACCAAATTTTGTCTTTTCTAAACTGACTAGCAATGTATGGGATGATCTTTCTCATGTTAATCCGTCTACCAGTCCTGTAATCTCCTTTTAATCTAGATGCCTGTGTCGGTTCTAAAACTAATCTCAGTTTCTCTGAAAGATCTCTAGCAGCAGCATCGGTCACTGCACTTAAGCAGTTCCAGGCTACGGTGGCTTCTTCGGTAGGTGGGATATTTGTCCATTGACTCAACATTTTTTCAACCTCAAGACGTTTTCTTTCAATTTGTTTAACAGTTAAAAGATTTTCTTCAGTGTCAATGATGTTTGTGAAAAATGCAGACTCGTCACCTCTATCCACCCTGAGAGTTTCAGTTATGTCTCCTTCGACTTCTACCACAGTTTCCATTTGACCTTCTTCGGCATTATTTCCCTTTTCATTGGATTTATTCTTCTCCTTTTTGTCATCATTCTTTGGCATTTTTTCTGGATTTTGCTTAACAGCAGCTTCTTCCTCTTTATTCATTTCCTCCTCTTCATCTTGATGCATATCTATATCCATATTCTCATCTTTTTCCTCATCTTCCTTTTCATCCTCTCGATTTGCCACTTGTTGCTTACTTTGCTCTTCTGTAGCCGCGTCTTGTGCGTAGTCGTCGAATTTTTCTGTCTGCTTAACATGTTGACACATATCAGCTTCACCATCTTCTGTTCTCCGTTCACCTTCTTCTTGATTATCATCCTGTGGCATTTCATCTTCTGCATGTATCATCTTCTGCTTCTTTTTATCCGGTTCGATTCTGTCTAATAAGCTTCGATTTTCATCACTCTTTCCAGGATTCTTTCTCTTATCTTTTTGTTTATCCTCCTGTGGCCTCTCCGCCATTGGTACACTGTTCTGCATCGATGATCCTGAATGTCCTGAATCTTGTTGCTCGGATTGCGCCTGTCCGGTGCCTTTGTCGTTGTTGTCATCTTGGGTATTTTCTTCAGAAGCTTCTTGTTGTTCTTTATCCTCTGATTGATTTGCTATCTTGTCCCGGGATCCATCTTGTTTATTTTCTGCTTGCTCCGCAGCATCAGTTTCTTTGCTACCATCGTCGGCACTTGGTGTCGCTTTTTCTTCTTCCCGTTCTTTATCTTCTTCCGCATTCTTATCTGTCTCATCTTCTTGATCTTTGTTATCTTCTTCCGGTGCCTGAGTAGCTGTTTGTTTATCAGATTCTGATGCCTCTTCCTCCATTTTATCCTCTTTGTTATCTAGATCCTTTATATCTTCACGCGTATCCTCATTCTCTTCGTCACTGGAGTCTTCCGGAAGTTTATCGTCCTTTTTATCTTCATCAGTATTTTCAACTTCCTCTTTCTCTGGCGGCGGTTTAGCATCCTTCATTTCGTCAATGTCAAATGGATTATCTTCACCAGCTGGATTATCCTCCTTACCCTCTTCATCGTCCAAATTCATATCTTCCGGCAAATCCATGGGCTCTGGTTCCGGTTCTGGCTGATGCTTTCCATGGTATGGATCAATTTGATCCTCGTTAGTTTCCGGTTCCTCCATTTCATTTATTTCCTTCTTCTGCTCTTCCTGCTGTCCCTGTTCCTCACGTTCCTCCTCTTCATTCTTTCCATCATTACGCTCATCCTTAGCTCCCATTTCCTTTTCGCCTGTCTGCTCACCTTTTCCGGTTTCCTCTTTGTTCTCTTCCGTTTCGTCGTTTTCATTCTCAGCTTCATCTTCGTCGGCACCCCATATCTCTTCATCTAATTTATCAGCACCTTGTTCAGTCTCACCCATTTGCTTATCCAGATCTTCTTCTTCATCTTCTTTCTCACTGTTATCTTCATCATCCTCATTCTTCTCCAAGTCTTGTAACTTACTATCAAAGTCTTCAGACATTTCAATACCTTTATCTTCCTCTTTACAATCTTTATCAACTGGTTCTTCCTTCTCTTGCCCAGCTGGTCTCGCATCCTCCAGTTGATCTTCTGATTCTATCCTTTCAGAAACATCTTTCTGACCTTCTCCATCGCCCAGTCCCATACCACCCTTGTCAACGCCTTCCTGCTCACCATTAGCATCTCCCTCTTCCAAATCAAGATCCTTTGGAACGCAAAAACCGTTAGATGCCAAATCCAGGAACACGTTTAGCTGCAGGTGCAGGATTTTGCAAGTCACCCTGAAGGAAGCCACTTGTTCGTTCAAAAAGAACTGGGACAATAGAAGATACTGCTCCAACAATGGTAAACACTTACCAAGTAATCTAAAAAGAAAAGCCACATTACCATAGCATATAAAACTAACACTAATTGAAATACAATAAATTTAATTCTTACCGGTTACAACGATTAGCAGTATAAGAATCCACATCCTGTATCATCAACAGAATTTCATTCAACTGTTGTGAAATTTCACGGAGTTTCAATTCCCTTATATCCTTATCAAGCGATTCAATCAACTTCTCACGTAATCCATTTTCCTCATCATCCTCGTATTCATCATCTTTCTTCTCTTCATTCTTTTCGATCTCTTTCTCCTCGTTATCCCTTTCTTCAAGTATATCTACTTCAGCTATACTATCCTTGTACTTCTTCTGTATAGCTAATAGCAGCGTGTTCATAAGCTTTTCTAAATTAGCTTCAAATTTCCCAGGAATCTCATTAACCCCAAATTCATTTGTATCGCACGATGCGGTAGAAAGTTGTTGGAACTTAGTAATACCCTGCTCAATCTCTGTCATGAAAAAATAAATATTATCCAACAGAGGATGCGTCACATTCCTCTCACTCCCAAAGACTTTACCCAATTGACAAATAGATGCCTTAACATTTTCAAGAACCTTGCAAAATTCCATCAGCATCTTAAAGTGAAACGATGTAAGACTAGTACTTTGCTTGGAATAAGAATTATCCACTTTTACTACAACTTCCAACTGAGCACACGCACCGATGAATTTCTTAGCAGTAGTTTGTAGTAACATCAAAGAATCCCTTATGAGATTGTCAGCCTCCAACCAGACAGGATCGCCTTTCCTAGCTACAATAATAGGAACATCGTCAGTATCCAATGATAAAATTTCATTGCACAATTCAGAATCATTAACCGCTGGACAAGCCTGTAAATACAGTTGGACTTGTTCCAGACCACTCTGTACTGTGATCATCAACTGTTTAAATTGATCCACAGATCCTTTCAAATCATCTTGCTTTGGGGTGTAATCATCGTATCTGGAGTTCTTCAAATTTTCTAAATGTGTGCGCAACAATATAAAATGATTGTAAGCATCAGCCAAGGTTCTCTTCTGTTTGTGAGCCATCAGCATTACATGAGCTGAGTATCCTTTACAACGTTCCATGTTCTGCAGCCCCAAGTCTGTATTGTTGCTGGTAAGCAACGCGTTCAGAGCATTTATTTCTACGAGCGACCTATAGTAATACTTTTCACAACCCTCCCACTCAGTAAGCATCTGCTCGTCTATCTTCTTTATTTTCAACTGTTGCGCACTGGCGAATAAATTCACTGGCGGTACCGTTAAATCTATGATCGTGTCCCGTTTATTTTTCCAGGTCAAGACACCGGTACGATAAGATACGCCGATACGTGTTAGTCTCTTGAAATAGTCTGCCAGAGCCATTTTCTTCTGCTGGAGAATACTCTTGGCTTGGGATTTTTGTTTTGGTTTTGGCAGGGTACGATCAACTTCTAAATTTCTTAAATGAACACTACGATCCATTGAATCCTCAATTAGTTGTTCTAATCCTGTTCGTAAGCCTGGATAGGATGACATTAGAATTGTTTCGTTGCACAATTTTCTAGATTTGTTCAATAATTTGTCAGCTCGTGATATGAGATCTGTTTTTGTTGATCCTGAATCGAGGTTGTATTGCTCTTCTGTAATTTTTGGTAGAATAAAGTGTTGGGGATTTATCGTAGCTATTCTTTCGCTTTGACGATCCCAAATTCCTTTGTCTGCCTCTGCATTGTATGGTAATGGTTTTATTATCAAACAACCTGCTACACTCTCCTTTAAACCGGTTTCGAATTCCTTTATGAACTTGTGTAAAGCTCTATGTGTCTTTTCCACAGTTTCCTTTATTGCCCAGTAACTGATATCGTTCCACCTAGCTATCTTAACATAATCCTTCAGTTTCTTCTCTATGGGAGCTTTCAGAGTATTGATCTTTCCGTTTACGTTGTTTCTAAACTGATCGTAATAATGATATACGTTCCAGAGAATAGCTAAAAGCTCCTCACGTTCCTGACTAGGATTCAAATGATATACATGACAATGGAATGTCAAAAGTAAATCCAACCTGGTATTAAACTCCACTAGATTAGATTGATTAACAAATAATTCCAATGATTCTATCAATTTCTTAGGTGTTATCGGTTCCTCCTTATCAGCATCCCCAGTTACTTCTGACTCAGTATCATTGGTCATCTGCGATGATGGTTTGGTAATGTAACATTCTATCAGTGCGTAGAGGAAGAACCACCATTTTGAAGTCTGCGATCTCAAATGCTCTTGAGAAACATTAAGGCAATCTTTCCAGCATGCGAGTTCAAGTTTTCTCCAAGATATAATCTGCTGCGTCAATGATAAAGAGTATTCTAGTAAACTGACACCGCTGTGTGCATTTTCCTCCCACTCTTTCATCTTGACTAAAAGTAATTCCAATCCAGTCAAGAATCTGGATACTGAAGATGTCACTGGAAAACTGTATACTCTCTGTGATATAATCTTTATCGATTTCAGGGTAGGATGTTCAGGCCATTCTAATAACAGCTCGTCAACTCTATTTATAATACGTTCTAACAATAGTAAACATTGGTTACTCTCTTCAACGTTACTATCCTTGTAAAAATCATATGATTTGCGTTGTTTCATTTGGATATTAGTCTTATCTTCGTTATCAGGATCAATACTGGTGCCCTGACTAAGGGATGCTGTTACTGCAGTTAAAAGATTTAGACTCGTGTAAAGCTTAGGCGTTAGATCAGCCGTTAAAGCAGGATTGACGTTGTCTAATAAAAGACCAAATGTCTTATATCTTTGAATCAATGGTTTCATGTAATTTGATCCACTGATAGTTGAACTGTTCTTCAACCATTGACTCCTCGTGAATGAGACGACGATACTGGAATGCATTTCCTGCACTTCCTTGACGTCGTCCTCTGTTATCAATGCTTCAAATCGTTCTGTCTCTTCTGCAAGTTCCTCTCGCTGTTCCAAGGATGGTTTATCTATACTGTCAATGTCAGAAAAATCAGCGTCACGATACGTAGGGAATAAATTACGAAGTTCCTGCTTAATCTCTTCTTCATCCGTTAAAGATTCACCCTTTATCTGTGCTTGATTCTTGTACAAACTCTCCTTCTCTGCCTCGCGTTTCTCGAGCTCAGCTTGTTGCTGCCTCCAGATCAGGACGATTTGCTGTAGTAATTTATTTAGCTTCGACCACATTGGCCGACTGAGTTCCTTGCCCAGTGCAATGTGATTGTAGAGTTCACAGAGACCGGATTTCATGATTCTAAATTGTTCCTGCAGAGAAGCGAAAACGTTGCCGGCATTGAGATTCTTGTTAATGAGTTCTCGAGTAGCCGGAGACGTGCACAGGTCTACTAGTTCTAATAAATTGGTTTGCTCGGGACCAATACTTGGAAATCGCACTAGATTGTACAGCAGAGACTCGACCGTGTATGAACCAAGACTCGTTCGAGCCAAGGATATCAATTTCTTCGTTTCATTCGCCAGTATCCGTATCCCGTGCTTCAATTGAGTTACGGAAGATAGTAAAGGCAGCACTATATCCGGATAACCCGGTAGAAATTTATTTTCTATTTGCTCAGAAAAACGTTCCAAGGATTCCTGCCACATCTCTGCCTGCCGTGTAGCATCCTCAGCCATCCTTACTCTCAAGCCATTCGGTTCTTTCTGTAGCCGCGCAATCACATCCGTTAGTCGTTCTACGTGGTTACGCACAACATCGTAAGAGCCTAGAGTGTTCCGGAAGCTAGCGGTTTCCTTAGCCAACGCAGTGAATTCACTAGGTGATCTATTAACCTTACTGAAACTCTTAAGATCGTCCTTCTCCTCCAGTAAGTTCCTAAGACTGTTCTTCATCTCCAGAATACGTGGATGCTGGTTGCGACTATCTAAATCATCTCCGAGAATTCGCGAGTTCAGTAGCGCTATGTAAATCGTACTCTTACAGTCCACTATGTCTTCCTCGAGGTAACGTTGTCTGAGTCCCATTTTGAGGACAGGATCGATATGGCCCACATTGCCAAAAAGGAAGACCTGGAGGTAACCAAGTAACGTCCACGCTTTACCTCTGTGCAGGATATCATCTTTGATTTTTTCCATAGCTCCCAACTTCGCTGAAAGTTCACCAAGTTCAGCCAGTGGTTCGAGATAGTCGCGCTCCAGTCGAGATATCAGATCATTTTTCTTGTCGATAACTTCACTCTCTATTTTTCCCATGACGATGCTCACTGCGCCCTTGTCCATCTTCTCCATCTTATCAGTCGCTGATAGGAATACGCTCAAGTGATACTTGAGCGTGCCAATATCATTAAGAGCGTAATTATATTGCTCCGAGTTCAAAGACGCGCTATTCTGCCATAGGATCTCGTTGAGGATTCTTAACTGATTTATTCGCGCTCTATATGTTCCTAGAGTGGCCATAGCTAGCACTGATTGCTCCCTAGCACTTGAAGTCTTATCTAATATCAATTCAGATATTAAATTCACCAGTATCGGTCCTTCGATCGGATACTCCACCTACGATTACAATATATAATTAATTGATAAAGAATAAGTTTCATTAATTAAAATTTCATTAATGTACCCACCTCCGTGTCATCTGAAGCTACCATAAACTTCTCAATGTCTTCTTCGATTATTCCATTCCAGTGTAACAATCTGTTAGAACCTTTGACAGCGTAGGAGGAATGTGCGAAACGTGTGAGCCAAATGAATAGCTCAGGCATTAATTGATTCCGCTCGATGGGGTTATCGATCTTTATTAGAATCGCATTTAAAACAGCTAACAGGTTTATGGGTATGCTTGGAATTTCAGCAAATTTTGGAAAGAGACAAGAAGTCCTGTTCATATCCATTTCATTGTTTAACATTTTCTCGGATACTCTTTTCTGAAGTGACGCTGTCAATATTAGGAACATGTATTCGTATATTGGCCACAGTTGCACCCTGGCGGCCATTAACGTCAATTCCTTCTCGTTGATGTCGTGCACTCTGGCTACTACCTGTGAAATCTCCACGGAATTTCTCAAAGACAAATAATTCCCTTCGCAATGTTGCACAATCTCCGAAGTCGTCGATAACGCGGCATCGTTCAATTCTTTGCCCAGGTAAATATCGTGCCAAAGGGTTATCGCTTTGGATCTTGCTTCTAGAATTTCCTCGAACTGAAGACAAGCAATTTTCAATTCCTGTTTCAATTTATTACCCGCCTGTCTGTCCTTCCACGTAGAAAAATTGTTTGACACATTTTTCAATATCTTATACACACTCAGAACCTCCTCGGACGAATATGGCTGTGGTAGATCCAGATATAACTTTATCTTCCTTGACAATTTACGAAAACGATCCTGCACCGTTATCAGACTTTTGTTTATCTCTGTTATCATAGCGCGCAGTGAGTCAATCTCGATGCTGCATTCGTCCCGAAGCGCCAGGTCCTTAGAGAGTTGAAATATATTTTCCAAAAATTTTATCAACCACTTGTAATGGACTCTTAGTAGCCAAGAGATCTGATCGAGATTCTCATATCGACTGCTTGACTTCTTTAATTTATCTATCAGAGTAAACTCTCCAAGCTTGTAGAAACGAGCGCGCCATTTCAAGTTTCTTCTTATCTCTACGTATCTCTTGTTATCGACTTTTACTGCAGCATCCTTGAGTATCAGGTAAATGCATTTGTCCAATTGTGCAAGGAATATCACAAAGTTAGTTATCAATGGCTGATCGTTTAATTGCGACGTGAGCATACCTATATCAATTATAATTTTTTAATACACAATACTCTATTATTTATTACTATATCATTATATTTAATACTCACCATAGTACACGGCATTGGAGTACTGTATGATTGACATGATTTTCTCGTTCTTTGAAGTGTTCAATGTTTCTAGCAATTTACCATCCTTTATGCCTAATGCTTCCAGATATAAAAGCAGCGCAAGTCTGTTGGAGTCAGAGATATTTTCGAATTTTGACACGTCCGTAGAAACTCCTGGCACTTGGGCAAGATCCCAGGGCAGTGTGTTTACAACGGAATGAAAATTAAAAGTCGATATTTCCTTTGCCAATGAAGCACTTTTCGCATTAAACTTCTCTAAAGCTTCCTCGTCAATCAATATTTTTGCCAGCCATTGATTTCTCAGGTTGACGTTATCCAGGGAAGACGTCTCGTAGAAGCTTAACAGGAGGTACGGTAGAATTTCCAAGAGTTCGACACGTAATGTAAATTCGTGAATGTTTTCAAGTTGAAAAAATTCATTTAAAAATTCTGTCGTCAATGCAGAATCGTCGGTGCTCTCCGTTGAAGATTTTAATAGAAATTTGTATCTGTTAACAATGGCAGATAACAACGATCCCTGCTGTCTGATTAAAGTTAATTTAGAATTGTCCTGAAGATTGTTAACGTTCAAAGTAACAGCATCCAAGTCAAGATACACGTCATTGCTCTGATTATCAACAGTGAAGTTATTTAATGTTTCATCGATTCTTGAAATCAATCGATCCTTTATCTGCGAGTGACCCAATGATCGAGCTTTTACGTAAACGTCAATACAGGCAGTACGAAAAGCTTCCTTCACTGGGAATCCACGTGATATCTGTTGACTTATCAGGAAAGCAGCCTGAACCAATTGTATCACACTGAGTTTATCAACAGTGAAACTATCATTGACCACATGTTGATGAATCTCTATCAATGTATTTTGATACGAAGATCTAGTCAATCCAGAGTCATAAAGCATCGATTTAAGATCAATTAAATTCTCATGGGAATTGCCTCCGTGTCCAAGCATACAAATTTCGACTCCTCTGTTTCTCATTGCTCTGAAAATACAAAAAGTGACGTGTAGCCTTATAAAACTTTTATCTTAATAACTTTTATGTTTCACAGGTAAAAACCTACCTGGAAATTTCACCGTAACGTGGATCCATCGTAAGGAACAAACGAAAATCCTTGTGTGGTTTTACGGTGACAATATTTCCAGAATTATCAACACCACGTTCGCCTATACTAAGGACGCCAGCAGGTTCCAGTAATCCATTAAGTCTATCGAGAACAGCTGGGCTGCAAAGATTAACTTGATCCACCAACAGCCACGAGCCTTCTTGCAAGCACTGTAAAAGCGTAAGTCATTATCGATACGGTCAGACAGTTTCAGTTATAACGATAGGGTAGTAGTTGCTCTCCTGATAAAGAGGTTTAATGTCTTTTTCTTCTCTATCCTAAACTCAAATATCATCCGGTATCCTCTGTAAAATACAATCTGGCGAATCGTACGGATCTCTAAGTGACAGAATCGATAATCTCTAATGTCGATAGTCTAGATAATACATAACGCTTCGTTACCTTCACAAGGACGCTATCGACCCACTCAAACTTTCCTCCAGCATTCAAAGACTTATCCTGCTCGACGAACAGCGATAATTTGTGTAATTTAAATTCGATTTTTTTCAATTCAGACTCCATCGACGGCTCCAGCTTTTCCATGGCGTTCACCCGACTAGATAATTCCTTACACTTTTTCAAGAAGAGACCACTCTCCGCTGACATCGTCGTGGAATCCTCAGCATCTAAGGATACAAATAATATAAAGATCATACTTGTATCGATATAATTATTGATTTATCACTGCCTGAGATAGCCATAATGGAATTATAAATTAACTAATTAAGATCCAGCATCGATTAACAAACCTTGTGAGAGATTTCGTATTTGCTCCAAATAACTCTGATGGGTCTCTATATCCTTTAGACTTTCTTTGCTTATCTTCTTTTTGCAAATGTCCTTCAGCAGATTTTCCACCTGCTCAAAAATCTGCTCCAAGTGTCGGTTATAGTCAGTCTGTAAAAGAAAAGGGAATCAATGTTTATAATAACCCATACATTTTCAATGAGTTAATTACCCAGAGCTAAAGTCCATCTTTATAGGACATTTTAAAGTCCTGTGACAGGGGTGGATTTTCTGTAATCCGGACCAAATGTTTTGGTAGGAAGAAATTGATCACTGGGACTGAGGGACTCTTGTAAAGTTCTGATCGTGTGGGGTGAGGAAAGAATAAATTTTGTAAAAGAAGCTAATAAAAAATATATATATAATAAATACTGGTAACAATATTTACTAGTAACTAATATTTTTACAGATAATATCTTAATGGAATCTTGACACCAGCATGTTATATAATTTTCTGCAATTACACAGGTGCGCGGCTACATTCGATCTTGATTAATTTAATTGTCAAAGTTCCAATAGTCACCCACGTTATAGTCCCTCTATCCTTGTGCCCACGTAGTAACACATATATGTACCTTCCACCCCAAATACACCCTCCGTATACATAGCTATACATATAACATCAATTCCGGGCAGACAATTTAATTCCTGGCAATGTTTTTTTTTTATTTATCCAACTCATATCCGAAAACCCATAAACTCTCCCCCAAATCTGCAAAACGTAATTTAACGAAGGGCTTTACCCTTTTTTCCCTCTCATTTTCAAATGGAATACGTCAGTCAGGATTATCCTGACGTCAAACCGCTGGTCTATCGATCTTGAATAAGAATGATTGATACCATCTTTCTCACACCAGATAACGATAAGATCGAAGCAGTATGTGAATTCACTATGTATGTATACACACCACTTTCCAAGATTATATTTCCTCCCTTTATTTATCCTCGTAACACGTCATTGGGATGACAACGGAAAGCAATGAAAAATGGTGCTTTTAATTCCTCCTGTAAACTCACTTCTGATAAATAGATTCAGGCGTACTTCGCTACTTACAGAGAACCGCAGGAACGCCTTGTAGCTACGTCAAGTGAAATTGCATTCTCGTTTCTTTCCAGGCCAGCAAACGTTTTCTCGATGTAAGAAATTCTTATTCGAATAGCGACCAAGTTTTAAAAAATCAAAAGTACTATCCGTCAAACTGAACCACTTTGCTGTATAATAATTTTTCGGCTAAAATGGTCTCATAGTACCGTAAGTAGGTAAGGTAGAGAAGTGAGGTTAAGTAACTTCAGGTTAGGTAGATAGGGTAGGTAAGTGAAGGAATGCAAATTCTCTCGGAGAATTTACGATGGAATTTCAAGCAACCTCCGACGGTGGTTGGACTGTGTATATATATAACTACACAGTAGCAGAGAGCATTAAAGCATTTTAGAAAAATTGCTCGAAACACAAACTTTTACGTATTCCATGCACGCTGTAGAATCGGCCATGAATAAGAAGCAGTTACTACGTGAGAGTATAGGGCGGGAAATAAATTTGAAATTTCAAATTGAAAGGTAGTCATTGTAAATCGGTTAATTTATTTGACTTTATTTTTCGGAAATTAAGTACCGGGGAAAAGAAAATGACAAACTTCGTATTTCGACCCGTATGAAAATTTTTTACTACGCTTTCGCAAAACCTGCGATGAATAGCTCGTTAGGGCCTCTATAAATTATTTTTCCCTTACTGTACAGCGAATTTCAGTAGTGCTTATTTAATGCTCGGCACGAGATGATACTTTAAATATTTTATCAGATTTCCGAGAAACCGTAGAAGCGTCCGTATCTCTTCTGTCTCTCTCCCCTTTTCTCTCTCTCTTTTTTTCCTATTAGACCCGTGCCAAAGTACAGATCGATTTTAGGGAGTGATGTCAGATAAAGAGGATACACGGCTTTTTCCGTTCCGGATAGGAAAGAGCCTTATATATGGCCCTGTATTATACATCTATATACACAACAGCAAACGTAGGATTCTAATACAGTCTAAACATAGAGATCAATCCGAGAATAGTTATCCCTCGTATACTGACTCCCTCCGAGTATATATCGAACCGCCAATGGAAACCGGCAATTTCGTGTCTACGATTACCCAGTGACTTAAATGTCAATAAAAAAAATGCTACGAAGAATAACGAGTTACCAAAAAGAAATATAAAAAAATACATGAGAATCACGTCGATCATTCTCTGCTGTATCGAGGTATGGAAAAAGAAAGCTTGAAAAAAATGCCTAATTCTAACCTCAAAATCCGGGAGCCTTTTCTAATTTAGTCTTTTGTTTCTGCGGCGGGAAGTTTCGAAGTGCCCTGGTCGAGTGGCCTGGCTGGAAAAGTTTAACGAGTGCAACTGGAGAACTCTGGGAAATACAAATTGCAATGGAGGAAGTGCAGGAGGCTTGGAAGGGAAAATGGATGTTATAAGTGCAAGCCTAAGGGATGACGTTGTGAAGGAAACTCGTGAGGGTCAGCGACGTTAAAAAGAGTAAAGTTGATAAAGCCACGCAAGTGCTTATACAATTTATATATACACATACAGTTGAAGTTCCTTTCATTCGTTCAAATTTTTTTTCTCTGAATGACGACAACCTCGGACTATGGATACAGATGAATAGAACGATCCTGAATGATACAGGGGGATGCTGTACCCTTATCACAATTTTTATATTACGCATCCAGCCTGCAGGGTATCTCTATACAGTGCCAAGAGTCACATTCACTTGGGTAACCCCTTTCTCTCAATGGCGGGAAAATTCAAACCTTTATTACATCAGCCGGAAAATATCCTCGCGTGCTTTCTGCTGGATTGAAAGCGGCCCTTATATTTGAAAAATGTTTTTTTTTTTTTATTTATAAACTCTGTACTTTACCGTAAAGAAGTTATCTACCCCGAAGGATACTGAAAATCGTAAAATTCACCTCAGGTATTTCTGAACTGTTGGTCTTAAAGAAAAAGTAGAGTCCCAACTAAAAGTCTGTCCAGGCTGATTGTTCAAAGGGACAAATATTTTGTTTGTACGGTACTGACGTCACGCTTTATAGTTACACCGATTTATATATACAGAAGTGTAAAACAAGACTGTAAAATACAAATTTACTATTACAGTCACAAAGGCATGTAAAGTCGTCGTACAGTCTGTGCAACGAATTTTATCATTTTTCCCTATAACGAGTCATTTGCAGTGAACTTCGCAAGTGCAAGACTAAGGGATGATACTGTCAGGCATTATTGATGTTATTTCTAAGATTATGCTTAACGAGTTTATAATTTCGTTAGCGTAAACGACAATCGACGATTGTCTCGCTGTATAAATTCCCAATAGGTTCGTAACTACTATAACTGCTATAGGCGTTTCCAACCCTGTATAATTGATCTTTGTCCTTATGGTTATTATTTGGCTATGAAAATGTGGATGCTGGGTACAGTACCTGTAGATAATAGATATATACTAAGAAAGAAATCTTTGGACGTCCCGAAAGGGGTATTGGGTTAGAAAAATAAAAAAAAAATTATAATGAGATTGATATCTCAAGGGATGCTTGTAGTACGAATACTACAGGGTGGATTTTAAGGGTTGAATATGTACAGTGTGTACATATATAGGCAACATTGACATCATTAGCAACCCTCTTGCCAAGGTTAATTACTCGTTATTTATAGGGTGAGAAATATCTTAAGCCTCGTTCACAATGTCGATTCAATGCCAAGAACCGCTATGGGTCCATTATCAATGTATTCTCTTAGGAGATTAACGGGTGGTCGTTTTATCAGGGACTAATTTATTTCTCCTGTCTGTGGTTCTTGTCGTATATTTACACCCCTTATAAAAGGGGTATAAACACGAGGGGAATCCAAGGTTTCATAGTTAATTGACAAAAGTCCCCTTTTGAGTTTCAATATTCCTCGGGGGTGGGGGGGGGGGGGGAAAAAGAAAAAAAAAAAAAAA